>NW_024879812.1:60000-65000 GCF_900700415.2 Clupea harengus | reverse complement strand
ATTGTCATAAAGCATGAGATTTTTACTTCAGCATGAGCCGCGCAAAACACTCTTGACGAATTTCTTTCGGATGCAACATTCTCTTTAAATATCATACTGCCTCTCTGGTGTCTGAGTCAACTATGTCTTACCAAGTTTTGTCCTCCCCCCCACTCCTGAATCATATTTAAGCCAGGTATTGATCCACAGGAAGTAAAAAAAAAGGCGCAGTCTCGCACAGACAGTCCTTGAGGGGCGTAATGATGGTTACAACTTCTGAATGGAAATAAAGAACTAAAACATAAAACTAACAGAAAAAACCCACTTCGCACTTCGTAAACTTTCACTTTGTCTATTTAAAAAAACAAAAAAAAACACAAAGAGCCCACTATGATGCTGGCAGGCGAAGGGGTGGCGAGCAGATTGGCGAGCCCATCAAAGGGCCCTCACAGGACTGAGGCACTCCGAAATACCAGTCATTAGCACTGAACTGGCATATTTTAATTGCTTCTCGGAGAAAAAAAATAGAAAAAAAAGAAGAAAAAAAACAGGAACAAGAAAAAGGAGTGTGGAAAAGCACTCCGTGAGTGCGGCGCACCATCTGCTAACTGCACGGCCTGCCAATGGCGGCACATTGTTCCTCCGCTACCTGCTGGACTGCCAACTCCACTCGCCTGTGGACATCGCGGACAGATTTAAACACCACACATACATGCTCATAATGGAGGCGCTTCGCTGGCAGAGTTGAGTTGTTTGCACAGGGGGGAGACGTCTGAGTCTATTTTCACCCCGGACGCTTTTTATTGCCAATAATGGAACAATGGATGCTTTTAGATAAGTGCTCTACTGTATGTGCACATTGATGGCCATCGCTGGTGGCATGTGGAGCTAATAAAATGATTGTGGGCTGCACTGATTAGACTTGTCTATCCGAGCACAATGCCGCCTTTCTCTGGGCATCCATTAGACTCCATGCACTTCCAGCTGTGTGTTACTCTCTCTGTACCACCTCAGAGACACAACAGCCCGCTCTAGCCCACTGCCGTGCCCGCTGTGTGTTACTCTCTCTGTACCACCTCAGAGACACAACAGCCCGCTCTAGCCCACTGCCGTGCCCGCTGTGTGTTACTCTCTCTGTACCACCTAAGAGACACAACAGCCCGCTCTAGCCCACTGCCGTGCCCGCTGTGTGTTACTCTCTCTGTACCACCTCAGAGACACAACAGCCCGCTCTAGCCCACTCCGTGCCCGCTGTGTGTTACTCTCTCTGTACCACCTCAGAGACACAACAGCCCGCTCTAGCCCACTGCCGTGCCCGCTGTGTGTTACTCTCTCTGTACCACCTCAGAGACACAACAGCCCTCTCTAGCCCACTTGCTCAGCATGAATAACAAAGAAATGCAAACAGCTGTAGGAGGAGGAATCTTCGGAGGAATACGGAAGCAGTCAGGGAGCTCCATCTCCCCCCCGATCGAAAACCTTCATTGAGGGAAAACGGGGCTGAGAGGAGAGGTAAAGAAAGGTCATTGGCGCTGTCCTTCAGATCAGATGGGCGGTAACCAAATTACCCACCGAAAGACGCCAAGAAAAGTCAACTATCCTAAATTCTTCCCTTTGCCGATGAAGCCCGTCTTTGTTCTGTTCTCGCTTACACTCGAACGCTTGGAAAGAGGAGATAGGGGGAGAGGGATTGGGTGGGAATGGAGGCGAGGGCTTGGCAGGAACGTGTTCTAATCTTTTATGTAAGACAAGGTAATGCAAATCCCCATATGGTGAACGTGCCGGAGTTTTCACAGCTCAGCTCCCGAGACAGAGCCCAACACGCAGCAGGGAGTCAGCCTCACACCCTGGAGAGTTGGACATCTTGGGCACACTTAGAGAGAACGGAAGAAAAGGGGAATGACAGAGGGGATAGAGAAAAAAGAGAGAAGGGGGGGGGAGAAAGAGAGAGAGAAAGAGAGAGAGGTAGAGCGTGAAAGAGAGAAAGAGAGAGAGAGGGAGAAAGAGAGAGAGAAAGAGAGAGGGAGAGAGAGAGGTAGAGTGAAAGAGAGAGAGAGGGTGATGGTGGGACATGGTTTTCGAACCATTTCACACCATTTCAGTTTCCCTCTGATTCTTTGAAGCCATGCCTGATGGAATTGTACCTAACAACACAATCTTGCTATTTTCCATCACCTCCATCTTGTTACAATTCCCAGATTCTCTGTCTGTCTGTCTGTCTGTCTGTCTCTCTCAGGGCTGGCCATTATGTTGAGCTCTCTGTATGGTTCTTCCTGTCATCCAAATCTCTTCTTGCTCAACCACTTTCTTCGATCTTCCATGATCGCTGTACTGCGAAGTTGGCTAAAACACAGACACACGCTCATACACACCCCCCCTACACACACAAACACGCACACGCACACACACACAAACACACACCAGGGTGTACAAAAGGATGGAGGACCATTTGACACTGAAGTATGGTCAGGAATATGCATACACACACGCGCACACACACACACAGACAAACACACACACACAAATACACACATACAGACAACCCCCCCCCCCCACACACACACACGGAAAACACACAGACAGACAATCACACACAAACACACACACACACACACACACAGAAAGACAGACACACACACACAAAAAGAGACACGCAGACACACACTCAGCAGCCTTTCCTTTCCTTATAGACTGGAACCCCCGATCAACCTGCCCATTCCCTGCTTTCGCACACCTCCTCACACTGTTAGGCCACAGAGGCCAAGTGAAAAACTAGCGCTGGCTAATTCATGGCGATGTATTGACGGACCTGTAAAGCCTGGGTTAGCACCTAGCATGTCTGGCACCTCTCCAGCGTGCTGCTCTAATTGCCATCCTCTGGAAATGCCAATGTGCCGCGTGCCTTTCTCCTGCTCAACACTAATGGGTGTGAGGATTCACACGTATGAATGCAGCAGGCACCATTCAGGGTCCTGGTGTGTGTGTGTGTGTGTGTGGTGTGGGTGGGTATGTGTGTGTGTGTGTGTGTGTGTGTGTGTGTGTGTGTGTGTGTGTAGGTGTGTGTACACTAACAAAGAAACTGACATCAAGTCAGCAAAAACCTACATGATGCCTCTATTCTGGCAAGAGTATGTGGAAGTAACAGGCCATTAGGCTGTTCTGCTGAGCAGTGTGTACGCCTTCATCTCTGCCACAGTAAGACACAAGCTTGTGATGAGTCGAGCTGCCTTTTACTCTCCCTGCTAGTGTACCTGCTTTAATGCCCATTATTTCTGCTAGCCCAGATCCCACTGCGGGACTGTGGTCCCAACAGTGCAAGTGTGTGTGTGTGTGTGTGTGTGTGTGTGTGTGTGTGTGTGTGTGTGTGTGTGTGTGTGTGTGTGTGTGTGTGTGTGTGTGTGTGTGAGTGTGTGTGTGTGTGTGTATGTTTTCTTACTCTGTTTAAGAATATGAGTATGTTAGCATAGTCTCGAAGTACGTCCTATGTGCAGTCCTATGTGAGTATTATGTGTGTGTGTGTGTGTGTGTGTGTGTGTCTATGTATCTGACTGGCTGATTAGATCCCAGGCAAGTCTATACTGAACAGGGCACTCAGGCTGATAGGCAATCACCTCTGGTCAATACTAATGGCTTTAGAGACTTCAGTGCAGGCTTCAGGCATGGAAGAGGCAGTCGTTTCATTCAGCCCCAGAATGTGTGACACAAACATTCATTTACAGCCACAATAAACAAGGCTTAGTGTACCCCTGTTAAGTTAGGCTCAAATGTGTACAGGGCTTTTCAAATCTATTATATCACAAGGGGCCATTTTTGTTCTGAGAAAACATTTATATTTAGTTGATCGCAAAGGAAAACCACTTAGCCAAACATTGGCTATTTAAGCAAAGATGTTTCTCATTTTAACGTTTCTGCGGCATTTTCTGTAATGCCTTCTGTAAGTCTTTCTTTCTAATAAGAAACGAAAAAAAAAAGAAACAGAGAGAAAATGAAATGAAACCTTTGGGAGAAGACCTCAGGAGTGCAACTCACCTCCCACTCACAACGAAACAGGCCACCAGGAAGATGAGCAGCACAATCCCACCAGCGATAGACACCGCCAGGATGGTCGACTGGTTAGGGTCCCCTATCGCCAGCATGTCTGCAGAGAGAAAGAGATAGACAGAGAGAGAGAGAAAGAGAGAGAGAGAGAGAGAGAGAGAGAGAGATTACATTATGCACCATAAAGACAAAAAATATCATTTTAACATTCAGCTCAAATGCCAAAGCCGTCCCTCTCCCCTCCTCCTCTCCTCTCCTTAAATGACTATGTTAACATTCCTAATAAGGGGCTCAACCTGAGCCATTTCCTTCAATGGTATGGATTTCACGTCGCCTGTCGCAGTGTAGCGATCACTGAAAACAAATACATAATTTATCAAACGCATGACTCCTGCAAGAGTAACTGGTCCTCTCAGGGAAAATGAATATCCACCGGAACATGAATCGATTGAAAATTACATTCCCTCCTGCGCAAGAAGATGAACTTCAAAACTCAATGAAGTGCAAAGTAGTGTGTGAGAAGCACGGTCCATCTGCACGTCATTTTCAAAAGCACAGCAACAGACTTCTTTTGTTCAGTTTTATTTTGGTTAACATGTTCACACTTGGATGTGGGATGTGCAGCCTGTGGAGAAATCATTTAAAGAAGGTGGGGAGTGACAGTGTGCAGCCCGCATTGTTTTTCTTGCGTTGTTAATTGCACTGTTATATATATTATATACTGTATATATATATATATATATATATATATACTATATTATATATTTATTTATGTTTTGAACTTTAATTGTAAAATAATTGTATTAGGATGTGTGTGCATCTAGTGTGCTGCCTAGCGTTCATTAATATGCCAAAGCACTGCTTCGTGTCAGCTTTGAATGCCCCTCATCTGCCCATGGCACTGGGCCAGCAGGCGTGCAGGCGTGCAGTCAAAGACGAGCGCAGTAAGCACTGCTGGGTGCTGCTGACACAGGACCGAGGTG
>NW_024879812.1:17500-30000 GCF_900700415.2 Clupea harengus | reverse complement strand
CAGGATAATGTATGGTCCGCCGGTCGTTCATAACTTCAAAGTACAATGAATTTCTGTTACAATAAGTGAACTGACTACTTGCCGAATGATATGAAAGATGAAAAACCAGTTGCCAATGGCAGCGGTCATTATTCATTTTCAGCAAATCATTATCAAGAAATATCGAACCTCCAAACACTGGGATAGCCGATTCAATTCAATTGAACATTCTGCAGCATCCAGAAGAGCCGTGTAATAATGAGATACAGTTTTCAGTCTGCTGTGGCTTTGGAATCTCTGTATGTGTACAGCCATGCTATTAAAAAACAAAGTTCAATATAAGAGAGAGAGACAGCAAAAGAGTGAGTGAGAGAGAGAGAGAGAGAGAGGGATAGAGAGAGAGAGAGAGAGAGAGAGGGAGAGGGAAGAGAGAGAGAGAGGAGAGAGAGAGAGAGAGAGAGAGAGGGAGAGAGAGAGAGAGAGTGAGAGAGTGAGAGAGAGAGAGAGAGAGAGAGAGAGAGAGAGAGAGAGAGAAGCCTCCTTCTTCACCTCACAGCATAATTGGGGTCCAGAGCCCACCAGGGCATCACACTTTCCAATTTCTTAAATTGTTTAGTGTTACGTTGCGTGTGTGTGTGTGTGTGTGTGTGTGTGTGTGTGTGTGTGTGTGTGTGTGTGTGTGTGTGTGTGTGTGTGATGAAGTGAGTGTATTTTTCTCTGTGTGTGCAGTAACAGACTTGCAGGGACAGTGCTTTCATCATGAAGAGCATAACTCAGCCCCGGTGCCTGGCATTCACACCCCTCCCACCCCCCACCCTTCTCTCAACTACACCTTCTTCTCCCCATCTCTCTCTCTCTCTCTCTCTCTCTCTCTCTCTTTCTCTCTCTCTCTCTCTCTCTCAACTACACCTTCTTCTCCCATCTCTCTCTCTCTCTCTCTCTCTCTCTCTCTCTCTCTCTCTCTCTCTCTCTCTCTCTCTCTCTCTCTCAACTACACCTTCTTCTCCCCATCTCTCTCTCTCTCTCTCTCTCTCTCTCTCTCTCTTTCTCTCTCTCTCTCTCTCTCTTTCTCTCTCTCTCAACTACACCTTCTTCTCCCCATCTCTCTCTCTCTCTCTCTCTCTCCTTTTCCATTATATTCGCTCCGCACCCGATGGGGCCAAGTGGTTCTGGACCTTCTCAGTCTGCCATATTGATTTAGTGTCACCGAAGCAAACAAATAAAAAAACAAAAAATCTAAAAAAAATAAACAGGCAAATAAATAAATAAATAAATAAATAAATAAATAAACTTCTCCATTTATCCCCCATCGATGCCAAATCAGCATGTGCCTGTTGGCTGTTCCACACACACACACACACACACACACACACACACACACACACACACACACACCACCGTACATCAGCTCACAACACACACACACCACACACACACACACACACACACACACCACACACACACACACCACACACCACACACACCACACACACACACACCACTCAAGGCTTCTGTCTGCTTCTTCTCTCCGTCTGCATTGTGATCATGCCTCCTCTAGTCAAGCACCACGGGACCGCATCACACAACCACAACACACGACATCAGCTCACAACCACACACACACGAGCACACACATACACACACACAACACACACACACACACACACACACACGTACATCAGCTCACAACACACGCACGCACGAGCACACACACACACACACACACACACACACGTACATCAGCTCACAACACACGCACGCACAAGCACACAACACACACACACACACAACACACAACAACATCAGCTCACCAACACACGCACGCACGAGCACACACACACACACACACACACGTGCTGCTGAGCTAGTTTTCTGGGAAAGACAGCACTGCACCACTGAGGGTCTTGCACTGTTGATGCCAAGCAGCAGAGAGAGAGAGAGAGACTCAAAGAGAGAAAGGTGAAGAGAGTGAGCAAAGAAAGGGGGAGCAAGACAAAGGGAGAGAGAGAGATGAAAGAGGTTGGGGAAAGAGAGAGAGAAGGAGTGAGAGGTGTTGGGGAGGGAGATATGCAAAGACAGATAGTGATAGAGATGTTGGGAAAAGAGAAAGAGAGAGAAAGAGAGCGAGACAGAGACGCTGTCTGATGATTGCAGGAAATCAACAATTGCTGGATAATGACAGACAGTCTGCATTATGGAGCTCCAGGCTAAACGCTCGACTGAAAAAAGCAAATATGAGAACCTTTGCTCTTTCTTTTCTCAATGTTTTTTTCTTTCTTTATCACTCAGTTTGTCTCTCTCTCTCTTTCTCTGTCTTTCTGCCTCTGACTGAGAGAGTACTGCAAAAGACATAGTCAGAGTGGTAATGGTGTCCGAATATGTCTTTCTCTCTTGCTTACGCCCAGTCTAGCTCATCTAATGGGAGTAATGAATATTATAAAGGTAGTTTCCATAGATCACCATCATCATCACCATCATCATCATCATCATCACCATCATTTTCTAACTCACTCCCTTTCACACACACACACACACACACACACACACACACACACACACACACACACACACACACACTTTCATCTAATTTGGGTTGTTGTTTTGGCCCTGGGGATTAGGTTTGTGTTCTCAGATGGAGGTCTCAAGAGAGGTGGCCCTGTCTAGAGTCTGAGGGACACACACACACACACACACACACACACCTCTAACAAGACCCCAACCCCTTCTACAGACAGGAAAACATCTCTGGGTGTGGGATTTGACCCCGTAGCTGCTGTCTCGCCAGGCTACTCTTTCTCATGTCTCTCCAAACATGCTCTCACTCACACAAACATAAATCCTACAACCACAAACACGCTCATGAACTACAACTACGAGACTTTGATCCAACAGTGGGAAAAACTCAAGATTGCATCCATGTGTGTGATCCACATAATTCCACAGTGTCTGTGTCAGACTTGTGACAAACATTTAAATAGCACGCTTCCACTTTGTGACTGAGAATTTAGAGTGACAGTTCCAGACAATGTTCATTTCGGGGAAACCCAGCACTAGCACAAAGACACTAGTCAACCAGAGGAGAGGAGATGTGTCAGGAAACAGGCCATGGGGGATCTCGCAGGGCATGATGGGAAACTGGTCAATAGGGGCACTTCAGAGCCATGCTTCAACCTTCACATCAGTGAGCAATACCACAAACCTGCGAGGCCAAGGCTTCTGTCTCTCTCAAAATCTCCTCATATACCTTCCTCCCTTTCTCCCCTTGTCTGCCGGGCTGTATGTCTTTCCAACTCTCTCTCTCTCTCTCTCTCTCTCTCTCTCTCTCTCTCTCTCTCTCTCCCCCTCTCTCTCCATCTGTCTGGATTAGCTTGTCTGGTGGCGAGTAAGAGCACCTCTGGACTAGTAATCACAGGATTGTGTGTGCCGTCCTCTCCACCTCGCCTCCTCTCCTCTCCTCGTCCCCTCCTCTCCCTCCTCTCATCTTCCCTCCTCTCCTAGTTTTGTCCCCTCCCCTCCTTGTCCTCCTCCTCCCCTTTTTCTCTGTTCTTCTCTCCTCTCCTCTGTTCTCCTCTCCTCTCCTCCCCTCATCTCTCTGTAGTTCAGCTCTTCACAGATCAGTGGAAGTGGGCAGTTCTCGGCCAGGTCCAGACCTCTGGTTCAGACTGTGGAGGCGAGGCTGAAAGGCTCCCTGATTGTTATTCTGCACTGACCTTCACGGCCCCCGCAGCTGGTGAAATAAAATAAATATTGGGTGTGTGTGTGGGGGTGGGGGGGGGCAGTCAGGGGAGGTCAGGGTCACTGTCTGACAGACAGCCCTGTGGGAGCCCAAACAATCACAAAGCACACACACACACACATTAAGCACACACACACACACATGCACATTGAGCACACACACAAACATGCACAAAAAGTACACACACACACACACACAAACACACACACAGACAGACACACACACACACACACACACATACACACACACACACACACACACACACACACACACACACACACACACACACACACACACACAGACACACACACAAAAAAAAACACTAAACATGCACACAAAGCACACACAGACACCCTAAACATGCACACACACATACACACACCCTCACATACACACACACCAGCACAGGGCTATTGTCATTCACTGCGCCTCTCATCTCAACCTCCATCCACAGAGTGACCAGAGGGAATGCCAAATGCCTGAGCGTGAGGCTGGAATAGAGGCAAAGGAGAAGCTATTCATTATCCACAGGGAGAAGCTAACCAGAGACACATACGAGAGGAGAGGAGAGGAGAGGAGAGATAAAGAGGTAGAAGGTGAGTAAGTAGGTGAAGCAGTGCTAGAAAGTTAGACAGAGATAGAACAAGAAAGAGCACGAAAGAGAGAGAGAAAGATGAAGAGATAGACAGGGAATGAAAGACAACTTCTCGCTCCACTCCTGTTCTCTCCTCTCCTCTCCTCTCCCCTCCCCTCCTGTCCTCTCCTCTCTTCTCCACGCCTCTCCTCTCACTCCACTCCTGTTCTCTCCTCTCCTCTCCTCTCCTCTCTTCTCTTCTCTTCTCTTCTCTTCTCTTCTCTTCTCTTCTCCACTCCTCTCCTCTCTCTCCTCTCCTGTTCTCCCATTCCTCTCTTTTCTTCTCCACTCTTCTCCTCTCCTCTCCTCTCCTTTCCTCTCTTCTCTCCTCTCTCAGTCCTGGTGAGGGGTAACCCAAGCTGATCGCTCCCTAATTTCATGCATTCCTACAGAGCCTATAATCACCCCACATCCCAAAAAAACACAACTGAACTGAATGCAAAAAAATTCTAAATGGATCCCAGCTGTGTTTTATGTGTATCAGTGTGTGTGTGTGTGTGTGAGGCTATGGTTAAAGAGACCATGTCTTCTTTGACAGGAAAAGTGGAATGAAATTCTAACTGACTTCAAAAATGTCTTGTTTTGCTTGCGTTCCATTTTTTTAATTAAACACTGTAATCCAACTGAGAGGCATTTGTCCCTATGAGTAAGTATTAGTGTTTGTGTGTGTGTGTGTGTGTGTGTGTGTGTGTGTGTGTGTGTGTGTGTGTGTGTGTGTGTGTGTGTGTGTGTGTGTGTGTGTGTGTGTGTGTGTGTGTGGAGTGAAGAGACAGACGGAGTGAGCAACAGCAGCAGGAGAGACAGAGAGGTGAGGCACAGATCAGATGGAGGGATGGGCAGATGGCAAGAAAGAGAGCATGAAAGAACACAAGAGAGAGAGAGAGGAGGGGGGGGGAGAAAGAAAGAAAGATAGACGGCAAGAGGCAGAGAGAGAGAGAGGAGGAGAAAGGAGGAGAGAGATGGAGAGATTGCTATGTCATCCGTGCTGTCCTGTGAGAGAGAGAGGACGGACGGGCAGTAAATATTTAACGCCGCTGCCTCCTGATCACGTTTCAGCTGCAGGTGCTGCGGTCACTGGCTCAGTGTCTGGGAAGAGGATGGGAGAGGGGGAGGATGGGAGAGGGGGAGGATGAGAGAGGGGAAAAAGAAGGAGAAGGAGGGCGGGTGAGAGGCAAGTGAGGGAAAAGAGAGAGAGAGAGAGAGAGAAGGATAGAGAGAGGGTAGCAAAAAGAGAGAAACACAGAGAGAGTGTGTGAGGGAGGTTGGGGAGAGAAAAAGCACAGATTGGGTGAATGAAAATGAGAGACAATGACTGGGAGAACAGACCGAGTGAGAAAGACAGAAAGAGAGCATGAAGGAAGGAAAGAAAGAAAGAAAGAAAGAAAGAAAGAAAGAAAGAAAGTGAACGAGCGAGAGCGAGTGAGAGAGCGGAGTTTCCTTTCAGAGCGCTGCATGTGCGGCCCAGCGTTACGCAAAGGCCGCTGGGAAAAGCCAAGCGTCTTCCTGTCATGTCCCTCCCCACTGGAGAACAGGCTGCCCTCTCAGCCCACGCTATTTCACCAGGCCTGACACACAGCAGCCACATGCCTCATCAAAACACACACACACACACACACACACACACTCACACATACACACATCAACAGTAACAGCGTAGCCAACCTTGCCTATAGAGCATGGGTATGAGTAACAGTGCAGCTAATCTTACCTATAGGGCATGCTTGTATAGGGCAATGCTAAGTACCTGTACACACACACACACACACACACACACACACACACTGGAAACTGCCCTCAATGAGTTTCACTCCTGACTCTCCAGACAAGCTGCTCCAGCTGTGAAGGACTGAAAAATGGAGAGAGAGAAAGAGAGTTTTATCTGTGTCTGAATTCCTCTCTCTTTCTCTGAACAGGCTTCCCAAACTATCCTTTTCATGAGGGATTTTACATTCTTAAGAAGATTGAGGGCTGGATTGTGATTCGGATGATTTATTCCGTCTCTCCCTTCCACGCTCTCTCTCCCCTCTCTCTTTCTCTTGGCGTTAATGGAAAGTGACTCTTCTGTTCTGGGAAGGCTGATACCGTTTTTTTTTCTTCTTTTGTGCGTGTCAGACCTTCTTTGAGGGAGACAAATGGACGATGATGAGCACTTCCTCATTGATAAGCCGTCTACTATCCGCTTCTCGCCCCCAGCCAGGCGATTCCCAAACCAATCATCTGGGATTGTTTTGGAAGACGGCAAACTCCACCCACGCTGTGAAGGGCGCTTGTTACGAGGTAGAAGAGGGAGAGGGGAGGGTGGAGGGAGGAGAGGGCGCTGACACAACCTCTTCTCATATGTCAACCCCTGGAAGAGCCAAGTTGAATGGTATCTCTGCTCATCGTCTCTTCACAGCGACGCAGAGAAAGTGAGAGGGAGAAAGACAGACTGTACTGTGCTCTGTCTTTATATGATACTGTACTCTTCTTTTTCTTTTTAATATGTATGCTTTGGCAATACGAATTGAATTTTTTGTCATGCCAATAAAGCTCTTTTGAATTGAATTGAATTGAAAGACAGACACAAAGAGAGAGAGGGGGAGAAAAAGAGGGAGAGAGAGCGAGAGAGAGAGAGAGAAAGCCAGTGTCGATCCGGTAAGCACACTACATATTTTTCTCAGCATCATGTGGAGAGAGGGAAGGGGGGAGGAGGATGGATAGAAACACAGACAGAGAGAGAGATAGAGAGAGAGAGAGAGAAAGGGGTGAAGAGGATGGATAGAAACACAGACAGAGAGAGAGATAGAGAGAGAGAGAAAGGGGTGAAGAGGATGGATAGAAAGACAGACAGAGAGAGAGATAGAGAGAGAGAGAAAGGGGTGAAGAGGATGGATAGAAACACAGACAGAGAGAGAGATAGAGAGAGAGAGAAAGGGGTGAAGAGGATGGATAGAAACACAGACAGAGAGAGAGAGAGATAGAGAGAGAGAGAAAGGGGTGAAGAGGATGGATAGAAAGACAGACAGAAGAGGATGGATAGAAAGACAGACAGAAAGAGAGATAGAGAGAAAGGTAAAAGGGTGGGAGAAGAGAGAGGAGATGTTGGGCTACATATTTCTGTTTTCCACTTCTGCTACCACATTGTGGGTGGATTCTCTATTTCGCAATGCAATGGCAAAAAGAATAACACAACCTGCTTTACCTGCTCTTTTCATTTGGCGGCTGTGTTCGCTTTCCATTTCACATGATATCAAGCTCATTTCCTTAGCAGGCTCAGCACAGGGTCCAACATATGATGACCACTTAACAGGCGCAATTCCATAGAAAGAGCAAACAGTATTTATATGGTTACACAGCTTCTACACAGTTTCGACAGACAGAGCAGAAATCTGTTGTGTCCCTCTTCGCCACCACCGTTCTAAAAGACTGAGTCGTGAGTGACAGAACACGATGTGACAGAGGAACGCTCCCAGAGGACCGTATGTATGTACACATCATACACAACATGCTCCAGGACTATCCATGAGAACACAACAACCACAACAACACAACAACACAACACAACAACTGACATAATCTACACGACAGCCTTACAAATCACTGCAGTGCAAACAGACCTCAGAAAACCCTTCCAGTTCGAGTGGTGTTTGATCGCAGTGGTCAAGTGTGGGTGGTGTTTGATCGCAGTGGTCCAGTGACCAGTTACACTCTTAGTCATTAGTAGGCATCACACGTCCAGCCTCTCTAAAACATGCGCACCGCTGCTGTCAGGGCAAAAACGAGGCGATGTGTGAGAACGATGTGTTCAGCGTTCAGTGTTGAGTTAAACTCCCTGCGTTAATAAGAGGATGTGCTGTCTATGGCAGGGGCCTGCCCTCCTAAAAGACTATCATTA
Source organism: Clupea harengus (assembly GCF_900700415.2). Taxonomy (NCBI): domain Eukaryota; kingdom Metazoa; phylum Chordata; class Actinopteri; order Clupeiformes; family Clupeidae; genus Clupea; species Clupea harengus. Next base: position 21,777 of record NW_024879812.1, on the reverse strand, counting down.
TGAGAGTGCGGTGAGGACAGGGGAAGTCATTAGAGACATGATGAAACATGATGAACAACTCAGTGAGGATACACCACCACCACCGCTGCTGCTGCTGCTGCAGCAGACTTAAGATCAGTGCTAATTGGCGCATGGCAAAGTTCCGCCTGGAAGTACAGAGCTCTCAATGAACTTCAGTGCTTAGTTTTAGGTTAAGATACTGGGAAATAAATGTACTGAAGGTGTAAGGGTGCTGTCATATTGTCTGTTATTAGAGACAATGAGGATAAATAGAGTGAAAGTATAACCTATATTCCTCATTCCGCTCTCTCTCTCTCTCTCTCCCTTTCTCTTTCTCTTTCTCTTTCTCTTTCTCTCACTCTTTCTTTCTCTCTCACTCTCTCACTCATCTCTCTCCTTTCCCTTTTACTTTGTCTGTTGAAGGCTGCTCAGGCATAATCAGTTGAGACAAGAGCTCTTTGCTAATACAGAAAACTAATAGTCACACACACACACACTCTCTCTCACACACACACACACACACACACACACACACACACACACACACACACACACACAGACAGACACAAAGGCACACACACGCAAGCTCACTCACTCTGTTTCATTATCGCAGAGAAACATCAGTCTGCTGACTGATGGAAAATAGTCCACATAATGAGAGGAGGACACAGAACACACACAAATAGAAAAAAAAACTTGGAAGCAAGGTCACACGCGAGGTCCTGATAAAAGTACATCTCAGAGTCATTCTCCGGAAATTTCCTGACGCAGTCACGCAGTCAGTCAGGCCTCAGACATCGGGGCAGCTCTTCCAATCTTCCTAACTCTAACAAATCAAACCCCATTGACCTCAGTGAATCACCCACTACACACACACACACACACACACACACACACACACAGAACACATCCAGACCAACAACATATGAAAATATTAGCGTCATTTGGCAGTGTGGCATGAGAAGAGATCCTATCTGCGTTCTAATGACTCCCACGTGATGGATAGTGGAGTGGAGAGCAGATGTTTGGCCCCCATGTATGACAGACTAATCAATCCCCAGCTCAAGCTTATCACCTGCTCCAGATCACCAGGAAAAGAGGTGGCGTAACAGAATTCATCAGTACACAGTGCCTACAGAAGGACAGAGATGATCACACATGTAGACTACACAGTGCCTACAGGAGGACAGAGATGATTACACACGCAGACTACACAGTGCCTACAGAAGGACAGATATGATCACACATGCAGACTACACAGTGCCTACAGGAGGACAGAGATGATTACACACGCAGACCAACCAGAAATGAAATCATACCAGAGCAAGAAAGAGCAGAATGCATGCAGGCCCACTGAGAGTGAACTCCTACAACAGACACACACACACACACACACACCACACACACACACACACACACACTTGCAGACCAACCAAAAATTAAATCTTACGAGAGGGCAGAGTAGAAAGCATGCAGATAAAATCAGATGAACGGCACCTTCAGTCCTACGCTGGGACACATTGTATGTGTGTATTCATATTAAACATTACAGAAGATGTATATTCAACAGTGAGGTGGTACACAGAGTCCTGGAGACAGGTGGAGAGGCCAGAGGCGACCCTATCGAAGGTTTGACCGAGGCTAAGACACAGAAGAGCTGAGGCTACCACACAGAGGAACACAGAAGCACTGAGGCTACCACACAGAGGAACACAAAAGAACTGAGGCTACCACACAGAGGAACACAGAAGCACTGAGGCTACCACACAGAAGAGCTGAGGCTACCACACAGAGGAACACAGAAGAGCTGAGGCTACCACACAGAGGAACACAAAAGAACTGAGGCTACCACAGAGGAACACAGAAGCACTGAGGCTACCACACAGAGGAACACAAAAGAACTGAGGCTACCACACAGAAGCACTGAGGCTACCACACAGAGGAACACAGAAGAACTGAGGCTACCACACAGAGGCACTCTGTGCTTAAGCACTAAAGAACCCAGGCTAACACACAAACACACACAGAGGTGCACACAGCAAAAGCAGACCGTGTTCACCACACCGCTGCATAATTGATGGTGTCAGTGCACTTCAATTTGACCGGCTGCAGATAGCTTTAATTTCTTTCATAGCCCACGTTCAGTATTGTGTGTGTGTTTGTGTGTGTGTGTGTGTGTGTGTGTGTGTGTGTGTTTGTGTGTGTGTGTGTGTGTGTGTGTGTGTGTGTGTGTGTGTGTGTGTGTGTGTGTCTGTGTCCCACATCCCCCCAAAACATACAGACATGCACATCAGACACAACACAGAGAGGTCAATGAGGAGAAATTTGCCAAAACATCTGCCAGCATCTGGAACTCATCTGTCGAGAATCGGAGTCGTCGAGCAATTTCTCTCTTTTCTCTCTTTCTACAGAGTCTCTCTCTTTCTTCCCTCTCTCTCTCCCTCTCTCTCTCTCTCCCTCTTTCTCTCTCCCTCCCCCTCTCTCTCTCTCTCTTTCTTCCCTTTCTCTCTCCCTCTCTCTCTCTGTATGACTCAGTGTGGCGATGAGATGTAAAGGCTGGCTGCACTCTGCTGCATTCTACGCTGACCCACTTTGCTTCTGTTGCCCTCCTCCCCCTGCTCCTCTTCTTCCCCCTCTCCTTTTTCTTTCATGTAATCCTCTCATCCTCTCCTCTCCTCTCCATACTCTTCTCACAGCTGTCCTTTCTTTCTGTCTAGCCTCTCCTCTTCACCTGAATACTCTCATCCCTCGACCCACACACACACACACACACACACACACACACACACACACACACACCCATTAAAAGCCCAAAACAGCTGCGCTGATCTTTGAAGGCCTAATTAAGATCTAATGCTCAGTAAATGCCATGGATGACAAGACTGTTCCTCTCTACCTACCGAGTGTCTTCCCCCTTTAGCCAGAGGGAGACTCCTAATCTGTACTTAGGACAGAAGACGTTTTTATACAGTATGCGTCTGTGCAGGGGGAAAAGAGGGAGATATTGAGGAGGAGGAGGAGGAGGAGGAGGAAGAGGAGGAAGAGTGGGAAATGAGGAACAGCTGTGTGATGGCGCAGCAACACTGAGGTAGAGGTATTGTGTGTGTGTGTGTGTGTGCACTTATGTGTGTGTGTGCTTATGTGTGTGTCTGTGTGTGTGTGTGTGTGTGTGTGTGTGTGTGAGAGAGAGAGAGAGAGAGAGAGAGAGAGAGAGAGATGTAGCAGCACTGGCAGGCGGATTGATATATATTCAAGGCTTTTAGGGGGGCTAGCTTTCCTAGCATCCAACCCCCTCGGCAGTAGCTCCTGCTCCCCCTGCATTCAAGACCTCTCAGCTCTAAGCTCCAGTGGTCAGCTCACCCCAGGCTCTGAGAGAGGGGGGGGGGGGGGGGGGGGGGGGGGATAGAGCGAGAAGGACACATGAAGTGATATGAGATGAAAGAGGTGGAGAGAGCAAGAAGGACCAGACAAATAAATTGATATAGAAAGATGATAGAAGAAGAGGGGAAAGGGAGAGATGGCGAGAGTGGGAGAGTAGGGGGGGGGGGCAGAGATTGAGGCGAAGAGAGAGAGAGCAAGTAAGGGGAACTAGATGAAGTGCTAGAGCTGCCATTCGGGGAGCTCTTGACCTTCAAAGATCCTCGGGGCTGAACACAAAAGAGATCAGGTGGGGTTTGACTGACTGCCTGCTCTCTTTCAGGGCTGTCTGCCACACACACACACACACACACACATGGACACACATACATACAAACACACACTAACACACACAATGACAGACAGAATATACGTGCACTGTAAGATTAGACCTATTCAGTCTGGGCTTTAAAAATGTTTCAAAAATGATTTCCCAGAAGACCTTACAAAATTAGTAAAAACTCCTTTACGTACATGAGCAAAACCTCTTTCCCCGTGAAGAAGAGAGGAGCCTTTTATCCAACATCGGCTTTCAACCAGAACAGGGCCAGAACAGAGCCAGATTTGCCTCAGACAGAGTTTCTAGACAAGTCCTTATATCAATCATAGAACCACTCTCCCTCTCTCTTAAAAACATCGAGACTGATTCATTTTACAGGGAATGAGAAAGGCAATCACCCATTACGGAGAGATTCAGAGTCGAGCGAGCTAATATCTGTGAGTGTAGTTTAATCATCAGACAGATTAAAACTGCACTACAGACCCGGTGCCGACTGCAGCGCGGCGCAGCGTGGTGCGGGGAAAGGAAAGGTCAAAGGGCATTGTGTCGTTATGCTTTCATTAGTGAGTCATTAGAGCGA
>NW_024879812.1:0-7500 GCF_900700415.2 Clupea harengus | reverse complement strand
CAGACATTCAGCCTTCGCCAAAAAAAAAAAAAACGCTTCAAGGGCCTGCTGCAGGTTACCTTCAGAAGTTATTTTTTTTCTTTTTCTACGATAACGTCTGTTGTTAAATTCTCAAGAAAGCATAATATTTCTACTGTGCAAACTGAATACACCGCACCTTTCTTTGGGCTCCTGCAGCTACTTAGGGGATTACAGTTAGACCATTAATCTCACAGATCCATCGTAGAAGTCTGATCTCTCCACGTCTGTAACTAGGAGCGAGGCTTCATCTGCATGAAATTGTGAAGTCGTAGAGAATAATCCCTGACCGACCTCGGCGAGGACCCCGGAGGTTCCCACGTTCGGATTACGCCGCCGGTCGATGAGCGCGCTGAATATTCGATGGACTCAGCAGTTTATGTTCATATCAGAATCCTCTACAGCTGCCCTGGAAGCTCAAAGCACACGGAGGAGAGAGGAAAGGAGAGACAGAGGGTTGTTCACAGAAAGCTTTCCCACCCATAGCAAAGCATGCATGGGAGACCAGTCTACACTGAGCTTCAGTGCAAATGCCAGGATCTAGAATCCTTTCATGAAACAACTCTCATAAGGTTAGCTTTCCTCAGGGCTATGACTGCCGAGTGTGTATGTGAGGTTGTATTTTTCTCTTAGATAAAGAGGTCAGTGAGAAAATCAAGGGCTTCAAGGGAACACACATACACACACACATACACACACACTGCTGGCTATATTTCAAGACCGAGCTCGCTGACAGCTCAATACACAGAGCAGTTAAGTGTACGTCAGGTTTGGATTCAATTTCAGCTTTGTTCACAACAGTTGGTAACACACACACACACACACGAACACACACACAAATACACACATACAAACACACAGACACACACGAACACACCACACACACACACACACACACACACACCTATAACTCACATGGTGGATGCGAGCAGAGACATATAGTGTTTGACCCCTTGGCCTCTCTCTGTCAATACATCCAAATCATTCTCCACTTTTTGGTGGTGCCCACAGGACACTAACCAATATGAGTCAACCTACAGCCAGGGTATGGCCAGTGTACAGCCCTTTCTCGCTCTTTATTGAGTCCCAGCCTCGTTAAGGAGGCTTTGTGAGGCCCCTCTCTCATTGTTATGTTGACCACTGACATAACTCACGACTTCACTGACCTCCACACACACACACACACACACACACACACACACTGCTAACAGTATTCAGAGATGAATCAATCACTATAGAGGGGCTCGCTTTGTTTCGGTTTTCAATATGACAGTGTGGAGATTGAGAGCTGGATAGGTGTGTTTGTGTGTGTGTGGTGTGTGTGTGTGTGTGTGTGTGTGTGTGTGTGTGTGTGTTTGTGTATGTGTGTGTGCGTGCAAGTGTGTGTGTGTGTGTGTGTGTTGTGTGTGTGTGTGTGTGGGGTGTGTGTGTGTGTGTGTGTGGAGGTCAGTGAAGTCAGAATGCTTTGTTCCATCCAAAGCCCATTCCAGCTGCCTTTTTCGTCAGATTTGTCAGTTTAATTTGTATAGCTAATTTTAAAACAACATGAGTCGTACCGAAGTGCTTTCCCGTCTAGGTAAATAGATTGAATAGATTTTAAAATGAATCATGAATTAAATGAAAACAAAAGGAAAAAACAACTAAAGTATTATAATTGTTTTAGAGCTACTACTGACACTGTGGAATACAACAAGATAACAATTTTGGAGTTAGAGTCTATTTGTGGTTAGGGTTGACTAACAGTTAACATGTAGCTGAGTAAGAAACAATGGCTTTAGTCAACATGTTTGTTGAATGGCTTTAGACAGTTAGTTGACTCTACAATGAGTCATACAAAATAAATCATGGCAGCTGATTTCACCCACAAGAAATGGCATTCATTTCTTTTTTGTGTGGTATTTTCAATCGTGTGACAACATAGCAGAGGAGCCAGGCAACAGCATTACACAGATGATGTGTGTGTGTGTTTGTATGCTTGTGTGTTGTGCGTGCAAGTGTGGCGTGCAAGTGTGTGTGTGTGTGTGTGTGTGTTGTGTATGTGTGTGTGTGTGTGTGTGTTTGTGTGTGTGTGTGTGTGTAGCTATCATCAGCATCACGGCCAGCCTCTTTCTGGGGTTCCATCCAGGCCATTATCAGATGACATGAGCCCACTCAGCTGCCATTAGCAAGGCACAGAGAACCAGCAGCCACAACACACACACACACACACACACACACAACACACAGCACCGCAGACGCACGCACGCACGCACGCACAACCACGCACACACACACAGACACACACACGACACGCAACACACACACATTACACAAACACACACACACACACAACACACACAATACCGATGTTATAAAGACATTTTTGCCTGGTAAATTGAAATTCTGGTGCTTGCAGTTTGAGCTTTTGTCACACATAAGTGGCCTTTGACTGTGTATGAAGTTACTAATTCAGAGGTGAGGTGGAGAAATTTGAGAGAATCAGGAACAAGGCAGTTAGGAAATGGCCGGGGTGCCATGCTGTCTAAATACTGTAGCTTTGTATGGAAAAGGAATATTGGAGTTACCAATGGCCAGTTTGATTGGAGGAGTTCAAATGTGCTTAGTCCAGCCTGGACATGACTTTATCTCAGTCTAAGGGATCCAGCAGTCAAGAACACTGCTACAATGATTCCCTTTGAAACTGCGATTGAGCCTTTGAAAGGAAAAAGTCAAATATGCCGGAACTGGTAAGCGAAGCGAGAAAATGAAGTTGACAAGCACACACACAAGACCACTTAGAGATAGGGTGTTAGAGGCTTTGTATCAACCACACCGCTTCTGCCTGGACTTTGGTTTCGAGGACGGTCACTCAAAGGAGCTTCAAAGGAGTGTCTGAGGCTGCTGAAAAAGCGAGCCAGTGGTTATGGCTGTGGTGCTCACAGACTACTTGGGGACATGGTGAATGAACCTGTATTATCTTAAGAGGTTTGTTGAAAGATGTTTGGGTGCCTGAAAGTGACCAAAGATTTTGGATCCTCTGGATAGCATGTGGCAGAGATTGATGTTAAGATGATTAGGCAGTGCATCGTTCAGACACTGAGGGTATGCGTGTGAAATCTTTTTCGTGGGGTATCCTGGAGTGTATCTGTTGTTGTCTCTGGTACTGGATATGTGTCCTACCCATCGTGAGCATGGAGGGGATGGGTCTGGGACGCCAGACACCACTGTTGAGCCTTCTGGAGGTTTAGTGGGCCTAACAAAGGCATATTTGTTGTTAAATATTGTTAAGTACGCACTATGATGGTAGTAGCGCACCCTGTTGTTATAATACTAAGGCTAGGTTGTTGTATGAGTGCTTGCATGTGGCAGCTAGAGGTTTGGCCGCTGTGGGAAGTCCCACCAATAGCATGAGGAATTTAACCTTTTTTTTTCCTGTGTATAACTAAAAGAAAACAGTAACTGAATTGCGTCGGAGAATGAGAAAGAAAATTGCTTTGGCACAACAACAATTCCCCTCACTCCGCCCCCCCCCTGCACCCCCTCCTGTCGCATTCCAATTTAGACATGTTTTTTCAGGATAAACTGCTCATGAAAGCACACTAAGGAACAGCAGTGGCCCAGAGCGAGAACAAGAGAGGAAAGGTAGGGAGGGGGATTTGATGGTTGCTTACAGATGAGACTCTTTTTTAAATAAAAGAAATGAGAATTAGTCATGAAAGTCTTATATCACGCTAAAACTGAATTCAGAAAGAAAGAACTACAACAGTTTGGATTCACAGACAGCAGTGTATGCAGGCAAAGAGACTCAGGGGAAATAAACACATATATAACTTCTTGTCGCCACACACCCACACAAGCACAATCAAATGTCACCCCACTGAGTGCTTCACGCCCCACTGTGAGTAGACATAATATTATAGCCCCCAATTTCCAGCATCCCTAAGCCTTCATTGTCCTCCACAAATAGACATCTCTCTCTCTCTCTCTCTCTCTCTCTCTCTCTCTCACACACACATACACACCCCCGGTCACCACTAACACAGACAACAGAGCGGACACAGCGGAGCAGGGCAAATGCAAATAGAAGTGTCTCAAGGAAGAGAGTAATGGGTATTCACTATGGCATAGGTCCTTGTGCCGCTCAAAGCACAGCCTGCATAAAGTGCTTACTGATTCTAGAGGCTACTTCTAGTTCTAACAACTATTCCCTGAGGCAGGAGATTCAACCATCAGAAAGGTAAAAGCTTCTTGAAGCCCAGCTAGCATTGAGCATATTACAGTTAGACAATCTGTCATCAATATGTCAAGATTCCGGTGCCTAACAAGGACTTAGACTAGTGCTAGCCATGTTGAGGAGGCTTTGTGCACCAAGCTTTCTTTTCGTATGACATAACACTGGCATTATTCAGACTAATAGTATTCAGAGATGGCTCGCTTCACTTCTAGTAACGTTTCCCTAAGGTGAGAGACTTGACCACCAGCAAGATGCAGCATGGCAAGGGTGATGCCAGTCAAAGCCCTTCATGGGCGGAAGGCAGTGGGTACTCACGCTGGCAGTAGTCCTTGTGCTCCTCGAAGCCCGGCTTGCAGACACAGCGCCCGATGGGCACCAGCCACCCTCCGTCGGCGCTGCAGTACATGCGCGGCGGCTCGGCCTCCTCCGACTCGTTGACGCAGGCGCCGCGCACCTCCACCAGCGCCGAGTCTCCACCCGTCACCGTGTCGGGGAACTGCGCCAAGTTCACCACGCTGAGCGGCACTTCTTGTAGAAGACGCGCACGGACACCAGGGCGATGCAGGCGCCCACGTCCTGGAAGGCCAGGTAGAAGCCCTTCTTGCTCAGGTTGCTGATGTCTCTCACCTCCGTGTTGAGCTTCATAACGCGGTCACCCACATCCACCTGCGTAAAGCTCTCGTCGGCCGCAATGGTGTCGATCTTGACGTACTGGCTCTCCTTGATGTACCACAGGCTGGGGTTGTTGGACTCAAAGTAGTACATGTTGAAGGTCTCTTTGCAGGTGCCGGGCACGCCAGGCAGGCTGTTGCAGTCGCGCAGCGTGAACTTGATCTCCACGTAGACTCGCTGGGCGCCGTCGCGGGCGATGTGGCGTGTGCGCAGCCAGTTGTTCTGGTTGGCCTCCATCACGTTGCACACCTGGTAGGTGCGCCATGGGCGTGTTCCGCTCGTCCATCACGCTTATCTCCTCCCACTGCCAGAAACACCAAAACAAAAGGTTACCGTGGATACAGGCTTATCTCCTCCCGCTGCGAGAACACCAAACAAAAGGTTACCATGGATACAGGCCTATCTCTTCCCACTGCCGAGATGTGTATTGCATGCATACTATGAAGGAGGGCCTAAATGCTAAAAATCTACACTTTCACAGGGTGAAACGAAGTAAAGCACATAGACATTAATGACATCATATGAGCATGCAGCAAAGGAAAACCAGGCAACATGCTTTCTCTTTCGGCGGTGGCCATGGTGATGGGGCTGTGACAATGCGGCCATACTTTCAGTGAGTTCTCTAACACGACATGTGGAACATGAGTGTGGGAGAAAGAGTGTGTAAGTGCTTGCGTGTGAACAATCACTTGTGCATGTGAGTGAGTGTGTGAGTGTACGTGTGTGTGTGTGTGCGTGTGTGTGTGAGTGTACGTGTGTGTGTGTGTGTATGTGTGCGAATGAGTGTGTGAGTGAGTGTGTGAGTGCGTGCGTGTGTGTGTGTGTGTGGGGTGTGTATGCTCGCCTGCGAATGAGTCCGGTGCATCAGGAGGCAGTGTGAGACTGCGTGTGTGTGTGTTGTGGGGTGTGTTGTGCAGCACGCGAGAGCGTCCGGCAGCATCAGGAGGCACAGAGAGACACAGTGTGTGTGTGTGTGTGTGTGAGAGCGAGAGCGTCCGGCAGCATCAGGAGGCACAGAGAGACACTTTGTCTCCCAGCATTTGGAAGCCATCTGCTTCCACTTGTGCGCCGCTCTGTAATTGAGAACACTTCTCGCATGAGTAAGGAAACATTTCTATTCCTCCAGGAAGAGGAGAAGGAGCAAAGGAACGTGTGAGACAGTCGGGGGGCTGCTTTCATGATTCAGATTGCTGAAATGAGACGCAGATCTGTGGTGGGATGAAAGTCATTTGCAAGGGAGAAGGGCTGCCGATCAACCAGCTCACGACCAGCTTACTAACCCCCCCTCGCGCTCTTTTGGGAGACGCAGTGCCAGCGTAGAGTACTAGCACAGCATCCTGTAATTCAGCATCAATCCATGAGAGAACACACAAACACACACACACACACACATACACACACACACACACACACACACACACACACACACACACACACACACACACAGACACACACAAACACACATACACACACACACACACACACACACACACACAATTGAGTGCGGAATGGCGTATAATAAGCGAGGCACAGCGTGGCACAGCGTGGCACGGATTGGAGCAGGGCGCAGGAGATGGCCAAACCTGCAATCCTCTCACCAAATTATTTCTGGCAGACTGATATCCCTACAACACCAAGACACACACACCTCACGCCCTCACCTACCTCCAACACACACACATCTCACTCCCATATCCCACACACACACACCTCATTCCCAAAGTCCACTCCCAAAACGAACGCCCCGGCGCGGCAGTCAGTCCATCTGTAGCAGAGACTGAACTGTTCACCTGTTTCTAATCCACTGCGGGGGCCTGGTTTTGATGGCAAGCTCCTGAGCAGCGAGCGTTTTCCACATCGGCTCAGACATTAGGGTTCAGTGGGCTTTCAGTCCCACAGCGCTCCGGCTCGCCACCGCAGGCAGGAGGGTTCCGCAGCAACGTATTATGATGTCACTAAGCAATTATGATGCGAACCTCATAGATCTCCTAATATAGGTTTTTTCTTTTTTTAATTAGTCAAAGGGAGCAAAAAGAAATAAAGAAAAAGAGGAGAGGAAGAAAGAAAAAAAGAAAGAAAAAAGAAGGAAGAAAGAAAGAAGTTAGGAAAGAAAGAGAGAAAGAAAGAAAGAAGACAAAAGAACAAGGGTCAATTACAGACCCATCTTGGCATTAAACGGACCCATGTGTGCAAAGCCGCTAACAGTCAGGCATCGGCAGATCAAAGTGTCACAGCCACTAAACTTCTCCCAGAAAGAAAACTGTACTCCTTCCCCAGAGTGCAATAATGATGGCATTTTGCTGAATATTTACACAGGGATAAAGACAGGTTTATAGTTTCCTATTTATTTATTTTCAGAGCAAGTCTGAGCTAAACCACTCTGGAAACTTCTCTGAGTAAGCTGAAGAGAAGGATCTGGGATTTGGAGTCTGGATTGAGGCGGTTTTGGCAGAAATTGATGAAGGCCTAATGGCCGAATCATTTTCTACAATGTTTGGACATATAGCATTTCACAGCTGCTGCCCAGTGCTCACACACTTCCACACTCACACAAACACACACGCACACACACAGACTTACACCAAGCACACAGCCAC
>NW_024879811.1:22500-68052 GCF_900700415.2 Clupea harengus | reverse complement strand
TCAGCAACGGTTTAAAATGGTATTTCAAGCCAGATAAACACCCAGCACTCACCTGAAAGTCTCTAGTTTACAGTTGGGATCATTCAGTCTGTCTGTGAGCTCACTGACACCGGAGTCTCCTGGGTGATTGTAGCTCAGATCCAGCTGTTTCAGGTAGGAGGGGTTTGATTTGAGGGCAAAGGCCAAGAAAGAACAGCCCTCGTGTGTGATGAGACAATGAGACAGTCTGAAACAAGACATCATCTTTTCTCATTATTATAGAAGGAAAATGCATTAAAGGTATGTACGGTATTTGTAAATTCAGCCATTTTGTCAGTCAAAATCCCACACATTTATTTATGAAAAACTATTTATGGGAACACTTTTTTATAAAGCCTAGCTTTATAAGGCCCTATAAGGGCCTAAATAATGACTTATAAAGTAGCTATAAGCCATTATAACTATGTATAATGTCTTCACAATGACTCATAACCACCTTTATGAAACATTATATCAGTTAATTATAAATTGTTATAATTTAAGATGGAATAATGCATTATAAATATGTGATCGTCAGTCTGTGTGTAACACTTTCTATGAAGCCTGCATTTATAAGGCCTTATAAGGGCATTAATGCCTTTAAAAAGGTAGCTATAAGTCATTGTAGCACTCATTGTACATATGTAAAATGTCTTCACAATGACTCATAACCATCTTTATGATACATTATGTCAGTTAATTATAAATGGCTATAATCTAAGACAGAATGAAGCATTATGAATATGTGATCATTAGGTCTGTGTATCTGTCAAATGTCAAATGGGGATTAACTATTTAAAGTAACTGGGGAGGAAGCTAAACAAACACAGAAACAAACTCAGGATTGCACAAATTTAGAGAGTCCTAATCTGCTTTACTCGCGATAGAGCGCGGAACTGAGATAAACGGAGCTCTTGATAACGCATGCGTGGGATCCTGATGGCACGGCACTTGCTGAAGTGGAATTCAGCAAACAAGAACGTGCTGGGGTGAAACCCATCGAACACGAAGAGGGTTGACACATAACCATTTATAATTAACTGATATAATGTATCATAAAGGTGGTTATAAGTTATTGTGAAGACATTATACATAGTTATAATGATTGCTACAATGACTTATAACTACTTTATAAGTCATTATTAAGGCCCTTATAATGCCCTTATAGGGCCTTATGAAGCTAGGCTTCATAGAAAGTGTTACCCAATGTATAGTAAGAGCAGATAAATCACTAACAACATTCATAAACGGACTCAGTCAGCTATTCAAAACTAGCTGATGATTAATTCCAAGCGGTTGAAGAACGAAAAGTTTAAGGAGTTTCTATTCATAACTAAAGTCATACTAATGTCTTATTATTCTACTCAGATGCCTTTATCTTTTTTAGCATTAGAAGTAGGGTAAGCAGATATCTGTGTGTTCCTGAATGTGCCATTTCTATCTGTGTGCCTCTGTGTTTCTCAGTGATAAGGATTGGGGTGTTTTGGTTATGATTCTAAGGTCATAGAGTTGGCCAATGTGATCCGAGCTCTGTGATGAACACTCCTCTCCTTTCAACTGATAAAATACTAACAGTTTTCTCCAATCGTTTTTACACTTTGTCTCAATACTATGCCTTCTCTTCTCTTCACACAGTGGGCTTTACAGACACACACCTCAGGACATCAGTTAACCTTTGGTGCAAAACAACCACCAAAACACTTCATACTTCACCTAAAAGTGACTCATGCTGCCATAACTATAGCATATGCTCTCTCCCATTAAACTACTTCATAACTCAATGTACAATTAACTAAAAAACAGACAACTTGAAGAATTGCAAAATGCATATGTGTTGCTGTATCCTCTATTTTTGCACAGTTTAGTTTTGCATTGCATTGTGTTGCCAATGGTTTTCTTGGTGACTGTCCCAGCTGCCTTGAGATCATTCACAAGCTCCCCCTGTGTAGTTCTGGGGTTATTCTGCACCTTTCGGATGATCACCGATACCGCACGAGGGGATATCTTGCATGGAGCCCCAGACCTAGAGCGATTGACAGTTGTTTGGTGTTGCTTCCATTTAAGAAAAATCGCACCAATAGTTGTCTGCTTCTCACCAAGCTGCTTGCTGATGGTTTTGTAACCCATTCCAGCCTTGTGCAGGTCTACAATCTTATCTCTGACGTCCTTGGTCAACTCTTTGGTCTTGCCCATGGTGGTGAGGTTGAAGACGTATGATTCTTTGGACAGGTTTCTTTTATACACGTCACCAGTTGAGATCAGGTGTAGCTTGTTAGGCCTAATGAGGACTAATCTGTGTGCTTCTTGGGCACATAACTGGTCATTGGGAGCCAGAATTCTTGCTGTTTGCTTGGGGGTTCAAATACTTATTTTCTGCATCAAATACAAATAAAGTCATAAATGTTATAAAAAGCAGTTTTCTGGATTTGTTTGTTGATATTCTATTTCTCACTGTTAAAATACACCTACCATTACAATTATAGATCACACATTTCTTTGCAAGTGGCCAAACTTGCAAAATCGGCAGGGGTTCAAATACTTATTTTCCCCACTGTATACATATAGTGTGTGTGTTAAGTTTGTATACATGAATGTGTGTTTGCATCTGTGTGTATGTTTGTTTGTCTTTATGTGTGTGTGTGTGTGTGTGCTTGTAAGTGTGTGTGTGTGTGTGTGTGTGTGTGTGTGTGTGTGTGGGTGTGTGTGTGTGAGTGTGTGTGAAAGATGGAAAAGGAGAGTGATAAGAAGTGTTTACTGCTGAATTAATAGTGACCCTTTACATGTGAAGATCATGACAGTTCACTATCACTGTCAAATTCACTGATATCAACTCAGTATTTGGTCTTGTGATACTCACACTAGTTTCTTCAGTTTACAGTTGGGATCCTCCAGAAGAGAAGAAAGATGCTTCACTCCTGAGTCTCCTGCTTCACTCCCCCACAGCCACAGCTCTCTGATGTGTGAGGGGTTTGATCTCAGTGCTGATGCAAGAGAACTGAAGCCTTCCTCTGTAATACTGCAGTCTGACAGGCTGTAGAGAGAAGGAGAAAAAACATGTTTCATCTCAGTTTACTGTTGGCACTTCCATAGCACTTAATATAGCAGACAGTGACTTAATAGTCACAATTTGAGGACTTTTATGGTGTAGTTACATATAAAGAGAGAGAGAGAGAGAGAGAGAGAGAGTGAGAGAGAGAAGTAAAAACTCTGGATTCTCCATGGGATCCTCCAAAAGAGAAGAATGCAGCTAATGTATGTTAACTGAAGAGAATGTAACAGCATCCACTAACCTCAGTGTCTGCAGTCTGCAGTGGGAATCCTCCAGTAAAGCACACAGCTGAGTCACTCCCAAGGCTTCTGGTATGCGCCCACTCAGATCCAGCTCAGTCATGAGTAAGGGGTTTGAACCCACAGCTGAAGCCACAGCAGCACAGGCTTCCTCAGCAGCACTCCCTTTCAGGAACCTGTACAAATAGAGACAATGGGCCTCATTCTCGAACGCAGTTAAGAAGAATTTAAGAGGAATTTAAGAGGAATTTAAGAGGAATTGGATTTAGGACAACATTCGGCATTCATGAAAGTTTTCTCATCTGGGATTTGCTCTGAACTTCAGAGGACTTTCCGAACTCGAAATAGCAGTCGTAACTCGGACAGAGTTTTCTCAAATGCGATTCCTTAAAAAACCACAAGATGGCCCCGTGGGCCATCTTGTGGTTTTTTGAGGAATCGCATTTAAGAAAACTCTCCGTGTTAATGAATTTGTGAGAAATCGTTGGTGATTGCGTTCACATCAACTCTACAGATCCTCGGATTAAAGTATCATTAACAATTACGTTTCACATGTAGGCCTATAGTCATGATTCTACGAGGCACCGTGATGTCATAAAATAAATAAAAGGACTACACCGGAATGCTGCGCTCGTCTAGTGAGCGTCGTTTGGCACTGCCGTCTGTGCAAGTACGGCAATCCAGAATTTTCAAGTAGTTCCACGTTGGTGGAACGAACTGCCTAGCACTACCAGAGCAGGCGCGTCCCTCTCTACCTTTAAGAAGCTTTTGAAGATCCAACTCTTCAGAGAGCACCTCCCTTCCTAACTGGCACTTCGACTAGTGCTTAACTTGCACTTATAGCAGTTACATTCCTGCACTTCGTTTTTATTTCCTATTTCGTTTTTCTATTTCTTATGTAAAGTAGTATTTATTGTTACACTAGGTCTCTATTGCTCGTAGCTTGACTGTTCTATCCCTTGTACGTCGCTTTGGACAAAAGTGTCTGCTAAATGACTAAATGTAATGTACACGAAACCGCTTTGACATGACTCGTTTACGAGTTGCTTTCGTGTAGATTCGGGCGATTCCGACTGCACACGTCACTACGGTTGCGTGCCCTTATAAGGAGCTGGCAGGGCGTGTATGTATGCAAATTCAGGAGCACGAGAACGCGCTTTCAATTTAAGAAAACTCTTCCGGGGGAGCACAGCCCAGAAAACTTCTGCTGCGTAGGACCGCATTTTCAAGCGTGCATGAATTTGGCGGATGTCTTTTGCTTACGTTGTTTTTCCGAAGCCCGTAAGAAACATTTCAGAAGAAACTTCAGAAAATGTTCGAGAATGAGGGCCAATAAATATATCTGTTGTCTGACACAAAAGGTCATCACTGGTACTTAAATAAAAAAACACAAAAACATTACAACTTGGGGGGGGGGGGGGGGGGTACGTGATACGTGTGTGTGTGTTTGTAAGAGTGTTTGTGTGTGTGTGAGAGTGATAAAGATGGAAAAGGAGAGTGTGTTGTCAGTGTGTGTGTGTGTGTGGGGGGGAGGGTGTTTGTGTGTGTGTGTGATGAAGATGGATAAGGAGAGTGTGTTGTAAGTGTGTGTGTGTGTGTGTGTTTGTATTATTGAGTGTATAAGTGTGTGTGATTGTAAGAATGTGTGGGTGTGTGAGTTTGTGTGCAAGTGTGTTTGTGTGTGTGTGTGTATTTGCCAAGGCAGCCTTTGACAGAAATGTAAAAAGCAAACTGAGCAGTCACATATGTGTTTTTCTCATGGGAAAGGAAGCACTACTACCCACTTGTCAAGTCTATTGATTCAATAAGTCTGCTTGGCCTGGTGCAGCAGCTTTAAATCTTACAGGCTCAGTTTTCACTGCAACAGCTGAGCTCATCCTGTCACTTTTAATATAATTGTGACCCCTTTTTCTAATGGAAGTAAAGGAAAAAATTACATTGAGGTGTATTTTGGCCATGCATTATTGACACAGATCTCAGATTGATGAGAATTAAACATATTTCTTAGGAGTTCTAGTATGTTGTTCTGGACACCTCATAGAAATGATCTATGCTGAAAAAAAATATTTTACAATTAATTCTATTTTTGGCTCCAAAATGGGTTACTTTGCCTGGCCTATAAGTAATAACAAACAACAACAAGTACAATGGGCATGAATCAAACAAATAGCGCAGTGACTCCACTAAGGAAATGCTATACCAGTGTACATGGCAGGAAATATGCAAATCCTCAGATATAATTACAATGGGAGCAGTAATGGAAAAGAGTAGCTCCTATTACCAGTGCTTTTAGTCAAACAATAGTGACTGATGGGCACACTGATGGAATTTTTTAACAAATAGGAGAATTCAATTTTTCCCTTTACTGTACAAATACAAATAATAAATAAAGAAAGAATTTGGGTGTGTGGATGTGTGCAAAATGTATATAAATGACATGACTTTTCTAAATATGTAAATCAGCAATATGAAATTAGAAGTTCCCCCTTAATTGTTGTCACCTTCGCACACATTCGTATGATCAACTGAAACGTATTAAAAACAATTCTTACAACCCAATGCTCCTAACTAGCACACCAAGAAAACCCAATAAACGCATAATGGCATTTAAGAAACTCAGTAAAAGCAAAATGGAGTCATAAACTCCGCTAAGGAAAGGTAAAAAACGTTAGCTTAGAAGATTAAAAGGTAAATTTAACATTGCATACATGTATAACACATTTAACACACAAGTGAAAACAACAGTTCGCCAAATCTCTGTTCACGTTAGCAAGCTCGCAATACTACCTTGGGAACCATGAGGAAATCCAGAGTTTGTTGTACTCCCATTGGAGAATGAAATCAAATAAATATTAAATAAAGGTTCACTCTCGCTGTTACAGTTGTACACACGGGAGACACAAACAGTTTTCCGTCACCAATAAACTCCGTAGCAGCTACTCACAAATTACTCAGTAGTCCGTGATGCTTGACGGACAGGATGAAGTTCATGGAGGCTAACTTATTAGCTTCAGCTCCCAGCTCTGTGACGGCGAACCCAGCCCAAACTTCCTCCGAGCTTCTCTTCATCAGGCATGGTGGACGAAGTTACACAGGTAAACTAACGCTTGCTATGAAAATGAGCCGAGTCCCAGGTCTCGTTGTTGCCCGTGTCTATTTTGAATATACAACTTAATACAGCTAAACCTCTCCTTAACAGACAGAAGACTACCCATTCAGGCCACCTACATATCCAACTTACTCCAATAAAAAAAACTACTTCTCCTCACACAGGATTGGGTACAGCCTTGAAAAACAACGAATTCCAGCGGGAAACATACATTGTTACTAAACAAGGGAAAAGGCATCATGGTAACTGTAGTTATTTCAAGCACACACAGCGCACACAGTTTGAACTCCAACCACATAGCATTATCAATGAAAGAAAAGCATTAACAAAATAAATAATTTTCTTAAAGGGTCTTACATGATGTTCATATATGGTCATTAGTGATGCATTTACATTTACATTTACATTTACATTTACATTTGATGCCCCTAAGTCAACAGCTTGATAATGTACCACACTCAAAGACTGAGAGTTGGATTTTGTCTTGATGCCACATACATTTATTTCACTGATGTTTACTGTAAAACATGCCAAATACATTCATCAGGACAACAGCCCATGTCTTTCTCCTGCTGAGAACTGTTCTACTTCCTGCAGGAGTTAGCGTGGATACAGCAACCACCATTTCTAGCGCGCTGCTGCCACCTAGTGGTAGAACTGGTGAACTTCTCAAAACTTGATGCATTTTTCACTTCAGGCAATATTCTTGCGCTGAGGGCGCTACAATAACATATGAGGTGTGGCTATTAAATAATGAGACTAATGCTATATGTGAATCGTAATGAAAAATACTAATTATACTCATAGAACTCGTACAGTGCATCCGAAAAGTATTCACAGCGCTTCACTTTTTCCACATTTTGTTATGGTACAGCCTTATTCCAGAATGGATTAAATTCCTCAACATTCTACACACAATGAAAAGAAAAAGGTTTTTTGAAATTTTTGCAAATCTTTTAAAAATGAAAAAAATCACATGAGCACCGACGCTCCCCATCCAACCTGATGGAGCTTGAGAGGTCCTGCAAAGAAGAATGGGAGAAACTGCCCAAAAATAGGTGTGCCAAGTGAAGAAACCAGAAATTAAGATTTAGAGTTCATAATGATATACCATAGTCAGTACATATTACGTATATCTTGTTGTAATTGTGCTTTCATTTAGACATAATTTAGAATGTAAGCATTTCTGATTGACCCGGGGTAGGTGTGAAGCCTGTGAGTTCAGATCCCTTGGAGCTCAGCTGGAGATCGTGCCCATTTCCTCTGTGAAGCAAATGGCCTCACAGACTCAGTGTCTCCAAGGCCTATTGAATAGAGGGTGACATCCCTTATACTCAGTGCATTTAACTGCAATCTTTCACTGGATAATCAGATGAGTCTGAGGTGAATTTATGAGTGGAACTTCAGGCTCCCTTGGAATGGCCACCATTGTACAAGATTAAATCTGTTTTCTGACTGATCATAACTAAGACTGGGTCTCCAAATATATGGTATAAAATGAATACTATCACAAGCTTGTAGCATTTCAAAAAGACTTGAGGTTGTAATTGCTGCCAAAGGTGCTTCAACAAAGTATTCAGCAAACGCTGTGAATACTTATGTACGTGTTATATTTTCGTTCTTTATTTTTGATACATTTTGCAAAACATTCTAAAATCCTGTTTTTGCTTTGTCATTATGGGGTATTGAGGGAAAAAAATACTTCAAACGATTTTAGCATAAGGCTGTAACATAACAAAATGTGGAAAAAGTGAAGCGCTGTGAATACTTTCCGGATGCACTGTGTATACTCGTAATAGTCTCATTATTTAAAACCCACACCTTGTATGTCCATGTGCAGGTTTTGAACTTTTTGAAAAACAGAACAGCTGTGTAATATTCTTGATATACATTTACCTGAGATTTGTCAGTTTACACTGCGGGTCCTCCTTTAGGTCGAAAAGCAGTTTGACTCCTGATTCCCCTGGATCATTTCCTCTGAGATCCAGCTCTCTGAGATGATTGGGATTTAACCTCAAGGCTGAAGCCAGACTAGCATAGCCCTCCTCTGTGATACTGCAGTCTGAGAGTCTAAAGTGATAATATAGTCATAATTTAGTCAAGGCAAACACAACAAGACATTTACAGTGCATTTAAAGTGAGAACATTTTTATAGCCAAATTGAAGGGATCAGCAGTTTACTACGTGAGGTATATTGGATGACAGAGCATTTGAAAGGTTGTTGAAATAAATAATAGTGAAGGTCCCATTGTTAGCTAACTGAGCACAATTATTTTGAAACATATACTCAGATATAAACATCTCTGAGTCAACCAGATTTTCAATTAAATAGTTTGTGATCTTGTGGTTTTCTGATTCTCTAAACATTTTATTTTCATCTGAGTGATTGTCCCAAAATATAATTGATGAAAGTTTCATATGATCTTGGGCCGTTCTTTCAGTGAGCTGTTTGCATGGAAAGGAAAAGTCTTTAAGTCCATGTATGTCTGAAACTTTAAAGGATTTGGAAAAATTGTGTAAGAAATACTGTTTCTCTGTCTAGAATACTGGGGGTACTTTTTACTAACGTATATTTTATCAAGAAATTAAAGGTTTGTATGTAAATGTTTGTGTTCGTATCTGTTTGTGTGTGTGTGTTTGTGTGTGATCAAGATGGAAAAGGAGAGTGATATTAAGTGTTTACTGCTGAATTAATAGGGACCCTTTACATGTGAAGATCATGACAGTTCACCATCACTGTCAAATTCACTGATATTTACAATTACATTTACATTTAGTCATTTAGCAGATGCTTTTGTCCAAAGCGACGTACAAGGGAGAGAACAGTCAAGCTAAGAGCAATAAAAAGCATGGTGTAACAATAAATACTACTTTACATGAGAATTAGAAAAACAACGACCTAGAAAAAAGGAAAAAGAAGTGCAGGAATGTAACTGCTGAAGTGCAAGTTAAGCGCTAGTCAGGTGCCAGTTAGGACGGGAAGTGCTCTCTGAAGAGTTGGGTCTTCAAAAGCTTCTTGAAGGTAGAGAGGGACGCCCCTGCTCTGGTAGTACTAGGCAGTTCGTTCCACCAACGTGGAACTACAAATGAGAATAGTCTGGATTGCCGTGCTTGCACAGACGGCCGTGCCAAAGGACGCTCACTAGACGAGCGCAGCGTCCTGGGTGTAACATTTGCCCTTACAAGAGCATTTAGGTAGGTGGGAGCAGAACCAGCAAGCACTCTGTAGGCAAGCATAAGTGACTTGAACTTAATGTGAGCAGCTACAGGCAGCCAGTGGAGCTCAATGAGTAGCGGGGTGACGTGTTCCCTCTTCGGTTGGTTGAACACCAGACGCGCCGCCGCATTCTGGATCATCTGTAGCGGTTTCACCACTCAAGCCGGCAGGCCCGTTAGGAGGGTGTTACAGTAGTCCAGGCGGGTACTCGCCAAGGTTTGCACCAGCAGCTGGGTGGCATACTGGGTTAGGTACGGCCTGATTTTGCGGATGTTGTATAGCGCAAAGCGGCACGACCTGGAGACAGAGGCGATGTGGGCCGTGAAGGTCAGTTGGTCATCAATAATGACCCCCAGGTTTCTTGCTGTTTTGGATGGAACAAGAGATAAAGAGTCAATATTGATATTGATGTTATGGTGGATGACCTGTTTGGCTGGGAAGACCATCAGCTCCGTTTTGGCCAGGTTCAGCTGAAGGTGGTGATTTTTCATCCATGTGGATATATCAGCCAGACAGTCCGAGATCCGCGCAGAGACCGTGGTGTCCTCAGGAGGGAAAGACAGAAACAGTTGAGTATCATCGGCATAACAGTGATAGGAAAACCCATGCGAGCGGATGATAGGGCCCAACGAGGTGGTGTAAATGGCAAATAGAAGTGGTCCCATCACCGAGCCTTGGGGCACCCCAGTGGTGAGGAGGTGAGGTACAGACAGCTGACCTTGCCAAGACACGTTGAACGAGCGCCCAGTGAGGTAGGATTCAAACCAGGAGTGCGCATTGCCAGAAATGCCCATACTTGACAGTATGGACAGAAGGATGCGGTGGTTGACTGTATCAAACGCAGCTGATAAGTCAAGCAGGACGAGAGCCGAGGATTGAGCTGCTGCTCTAGCTGTTTTTAAGGCCTCCGTTACAGACAACAGGGCTGTTTCGGTGGAGTGACCGCTTTTGAATCCAGACTGGTTTGGATCGAGGAGATTGTTCTTTGACAGGAACTCGGTAACCTGTTTGGAAGCTGCCCTCTCAATGGTTTTAGAAAGGAGCGTGAGAAGTGAGACCGGTCGATAGTTTTCTACCTGAGTGGGATCGAGAGACGGCTTCTTGAGCAGCGGCGTTACCCGAGCCACTTTGAAAAGAGAAGGAAATGTTCCAGAATTAAATGAAGCATTAATCACCTGTGTTATTGCCGGTAAGACAGCAGGCCATATCAACTCAGTATTTGGTCTTGTGATACTCACTCTAGTTTCTCCAGTTTACAGTTGGGATTCTCCAGAAGAGAAGAAAGATGCTTCACTCCTGAGTAGGGTTGGGTACCGAGAACCGGTACCAATATGGAACCGGTACCTACCCGGACCGAAATGCAACGCAGATTTCGGTGCTTCATTTCGGTGCCTGAGCCAATTGAACACGGTCGCTAGGCAGATTCTATGGGGCACATGTAAAACTGCCCCAGCTCCCAATGTAAACTTTGTCCTGTGTCGCTCACGCTCATTGGTGTTTTCATAGCAACAGTGTTATGACAGTGAAGAGCAGGCAGCATTTCAGAGCAAGCACAAACAGAGCTAGCCATCAACCTTTTAACAGAGAAAATACCGAAAGGTAAACGGTCAAAGGTGTGGCTGTATTTCGCACAAAAAGATTCAAACATGGCGACGTGCAGCAAATGCAACAAAATAATTGCGTGAAAAGAGGGGAGAGAAGGCAAGAGTCAACAGCAGATTAGCAACCGAAGACTGAAAAATAAACGGATATGACAGCTTAACTACCAACGGTAGTCTCTTAAAGGGACAGTACACATTTTCTCGTACTCGGTGTGTTCAAGTAACAAGATTAACTATGAACAAGATAGAAAAGATAGGTATAAACAAATCATAAAATGGTGAAATTTCATGAAATAAATGCAAACAAAATCATACATTTTTGACTCCAAAGGCAAATATGCTCATATTTTTGCAAAAGAAGTTTGAAGCTTTTTTGTATTTATTTATATTTATTTAAGTATACTATAAACTGTTTTTTACAGTTAATATAATGTTCATAGTTTGAAGTTAAAAAGTTTGAAGCTGTAGTTGTAAGCCAAGTGTTTTGTATGTATTTATATTTATAATATACTTTAAACAGTTAATATATTGTTCAATTTGAAGAAAAAAATTGCCTTGGCAATAAAAAAAGCCTTTCTTTAATGTCGTTAATCTTCGCTTTGTGCTTTTAAAAAAAAGTATCGGTTCAGGCACCTTTTAGGCACCGGTATCGTTTTAAAAGTATCGGTTTAGCACCAGTATCGGAAAAAACCCAAACGATACCCATCCCTAATTGTCTGTACTTTCAGATACATATCTGTGTGTACAGGCCTCATCGACACCATTGGAGAGGGTTTTCTCCTGTGCAGGTCATGCGATTAGTCAGGAAAGGTGTCGCATTTTGCCGGAGAAGGCAAATATGCTGATATTTCTACAAAAGAATTGCTGAAGTATTGAAGCTGTAGTGTGTGTACAGAGTGTGTGTGTGTGTGTTTTGTATTTATTTGTATTTATTTAAGTATAGTCTAAACTTTTGTTAACAGTTCATATATTATTTAAGTTTTAAGTTAAAAAGTGTTTTGTATTTATTTATATATATAATCTACTTTAAACAGTTCATATATTTGGCAATAAAAAAAGCCTTTCTTAAATGTCGTCAATCGCAATTTTTTTTTATATGTATATAAAAGTATCGGTTCCGGCACCGTTTAGGCACCGGTATCGTTTTAAAAGTATCGGTCAGTGTTTCCCCTACCGTTATATTAGGGGGGCGCCCCGCCCCCCCAACGGCACCCCCCGCCCCCCCTGGAAGGTCAAGTTAATTTTGTTCAATTTTATTTTCTATAAAGCGCCAAATCACAACGGAAGTAATTTAAGGTTACCTTTCCTATAGAACAGGTCTATAGCTTGTTCTTTTATTAAACAAAATAAATAGCCTTATGTTATTTATCTTATTTACACGACGGCATGTAATTTCTGTCTCTACATGGTCGCGCGTTTACAATTCTCTGCTCTCTGTATCGCGCATGGCAGAGTTCCGCCGCGATGCGCACAAACACACAGACACGTGCGCGCACACACAGGTGAGCACGCTCCCACCAGCGGACAGAATTGGGCTTAAGAACCAGTGCACAGCTACGGACACTTTTAAGCTTTAAAAAACTAATATCCAGGCGTTCATGAATCCGGCAGAGATCTTTTCCTCGGTAGGGTCGACAATGAGGCCCAATGAGAATGGCTACAACAGACGTGGAAACAGAACGTACGTACAGAATGTCCTCACCGAAAATTCAGAAATAGATCTGGCTTCCATTTTTTATCTTTTTCCGTGAGTTGTGCGTGGCCCTTTTTACATAGAGTCTGCTAATAAATCTATGAAATGTAACGAAAATTATTTATTTTGCTGTGAATAATGAAGGAAGCAATAAATCCGATTATTTGCCAAACCCTCACGACCTGTTGCCATGGAGATTTAACGTTACTTTCTGTTTGAAGACAAGGTAGCAGCTAGTGTTGAAGAATGGATGACTTGAAATTGGACGACTTTAAATTAATATATGAAATTGAACATCAACACCTATACGGATAAAATAAATAAACAAGGATAGCAAAACAGATTGATAAGCAATGAGAATGGCAGAAACACAGGCAGGACGTCAGATGACGAGACAGATCATAGTGACACAGGCTGTTTTTTTTAATTTTTTCGTCATATGAAGGCTGAGACATTCATAACATCTTATTCAGTTGTACTGGTCCTTTTGTAATGCCAACATGTGCACTTCGTTGTGGATAAGTAAAGCCTATTTTGCTACATTTTTGTAGTCCTGGTAATCTTTTGTTTGGCATATTGGTGAGGTTATTAAGAGGACCATTTCTCAATCGTTTTGTTCTTGATGAATTAATGTTTGTTTAATAATCAATTATTTTTCAACAAATAACTCAATTATAATTACAAAGAGGACAATTCATAACTTTTTATCGCAACTTTCACTTGTTTCGCCAATTTCATTGCAACAAAAACCTAAAAATAAAAACTTTCATCGCAACTTTTTGGAAAAGCTCCTGCGAAATCAGGAATTTTAGGCCGCAAATATCTTAAAAAAATGTTCTTCCAGAAGCCCAGAAAGATACACCACTGCAGCGACAGAAGCTGCACACTTTGTGGATAATTGTCATAAAAAGACATGTTCCGATGTTTAGTTGTTATATTGACTGCTGTCATTAAAAGAAACACATGAACACCATGATTCCTTTAAGCGTTTGTGTCGGTGGCCACGCCGCGCCGCGCGCACCGTGCCGCAGCCCCCCCCCCCCCCCAAAGCTGTAAACCTAGGGGAAACACTGTCGGTTATGTACCGGTATCGGATAAAAACCAAACGATACCCATCCCTACTCCTGAGTCTCCTGCTTTATTCCCATTCAGCCACAGCTCGCTCATGTGTGAGGGATTTGATCTCAGTGCTGATGCAAGAGAACTGAAGCCCTCTTCTGTAATACTGCAGTTTGACAGGCTGTAGAGAGAATGGGAAGGGCATTTTTCATCTCAGTTTACTGTTGGCACTTCCATTAGCACTTAATAAAGCACTTAATATAGCAGACAGTGACTTAATAGTCACAATTTCAGGACTTTTATTGTGTATTTACATATATATAAACAGAGAGAGAGAGAGAGAGAGAGAGAATTTCTTTATGTCGTGCCAATACAAATATAGAATTGACAGACATGTCCCCACTCTGATCTGCATGTAAGGTACACACTACTGTACTCCACAACATGTGTCCCATCCCCTTCAGACATGTCCCCACTCTGATCTGCATGTACGCACTACTGTACTCCACAACATGTGTCCCATCCCCTTCAGACATGTCCCCACTCTGATCTGCATGTAAGATACACACTACTGTACTCCACAACATGTGTCCCATCCCCTTCAGACATGTCCCCACTCTGATCTGCATGTACACACTACTGTACTCCACAACATGTGTCCCATCCCCTTCAGACATGTCCCCACTCTGATCTGCATGTACACACTACTGTACTCCACAACATGTGTCCCATCCCATTCAGACATGTCCCCACTCTGATCTGCATGTACACACTACTGTACTCCACAACATGTGTCCCATCCCCTTCAGACATGTCCCCACTCTGATCTGCATGTACACACTACTGTACTCCACAACATGTGTCCCATCCCCTTCAGACATGTCCCCACTCTGATCTGCATGTAAGATACACACTACTGTACTCCACAACATGTGTCCCATCCCCTTCAGACATGTCCCCACTCTGATCTGCATGTACACACTACTGTACTCCACAACATGTGTCCCATCCCCTTCAGACATGTCCCCACTCTGATCTGCATGTACACACTACAGTACTCCACAACATGTGTCCCATCCCCTTCAGACATGTCCCCACTCTGATCTGCATGTAAGGTACACACTACTGTACTCCACAACATGTGTCCCATCCCCTTCAGACATGTCCCCACTCTGATCTGCATGTAAGGTACACACTACTGTACTCCACAACATGTGTCCCATCCCCTTCAGACATGTCCCCACTCTGATCTGCATGTAAGATACACACTACTGTACTCCACAACATGTGTCCCATCCCCTTCAGACATGTCCCCACTCTGATCTGCATGTACACACTACTGTACTCCACAACATGTGTCCAATCCCCTTTAGAAGCAACAATGACAGTTTTGAAAATGAAAAATTAAATTTACATCTAATGTTAGGCTTAAAGCAGCTTAAGAAGGGGATAGGGGATGCATTTGTCACTTAGGAAATACTTTGGATTCATTGCACATTGAAAGCCCCTTTAAGTCTTTCAAAAGACTTAACTAGACTTCCATAGAGAATAACAAAGGATAGGAAACAGAAAAAGCTACTGCCCAGTTAGTCAAGTTTACATTTGGGATCCTCCAAAAGAGAAGAATGCAGCTAATGTATGTTAACTGAAGAGAATGTAACAGCATCCACTAACCTCAGCTTCTGCAGTGTGCAGTGGGAATCCTCCAGTAAAGCACACAGCTGAGTCACTCCCAAGGCTTCTGGTATGCGCCCACTCAGATCCAGCTCAGTCATGAGTAAGGGGTTTGAACCCACAGCTGAAGCCACAGCAGCACAGGCTTCCTCAGCAGCACTCCCTTTCAGGAACCTGTACAAATAGAGACAATAAACATATTGGGCCCTAAACTGAAAGGGCAACAAGCACAGTGAACAGCCACGACACATCAGCAACCGCGCAGTGAGAATAGGTGGGGAGGAATACCTATATCTGCTAATTTCATTAACACAAAACAGGGCGCAGTCAAGCATAGATGGGTTGAGTAAATAGTGAATGTGGCAATTAAGTCATTTTTTATCAGCCAATGACAATGATTCAAGTCAGCCAATTACAGCAATTAAGAAAGACGTAGATGAGCAGCCACATGTTTTTATTTCAGAGGAAAAGATGCATTGCTGCCCACTTTTGGGTTACGACTATTTAAGCTTGACCTGGTGCAGCAGCTCTACATCTTCCAGGTTCAGTTTTCTCTGCAGGAGCTTAGCTCATTTGGTGCCTTCAAATATAATATTCATCTATGGTCGTTGCAATGCCCCCAACCCAGTTTTACATTTCAGCAGCTTCAACAAATATGTCCACATGAGGCCTTGGGAAATATGTGAGACACAACAGAAGTCTCCAGTCTTCTTCTTGGAATATACTTACCAGACATTTGTCAGTTTACACTGTGGGTCCTTCTTTAGGTCTAAAAGCAGTTTCACTCCTGATTCCCCTGGATCATTTCCTCTGAGATCCAGCTCTCTGAGATGATTGGGATTTAACCTCAAGGCTGAAGCCAGACTAGCATAGCCCTCCTCTGTGATACTGCAGTCTGAGAGTCTAAAGTGATAATAGAGTCATAATTTAGTCAAGGCAAACACAACAAGACATATCAGTGTATTAAAAGTCAGACCAGTTTTGTAGCCAAATTGAAGGGATCAGCAGTTTACGACGTGAGCTATATTGGATGACAGATCATTTGAAAGGTTTAAAATAATGAACACGGAGGTGATATTACCGCCCAAAATGCAGTTCACAATTATTACCAAAATTATACCCAAAACCCATCTCCTATCCCCTTCTACAGCTACAATGACAGTTCTGACACTGAGACATACATCTCATTTGAAATCATCTTAATTGTGTTCAGTGATGACTATCATAGCACTTTCAGAAGAGGACAGTAAAGAGTTGGTCATTTAGGAAAATATTCTGCTATTATTGCGAATTGACAGCTGCTTTTTAATTCACATACAAACATCTTATGCCTTCAAAAAAAGAAGACTGAACTAGTTTTTCACACAGGATAGCAATGACCGGATACCAGAATAAGCTATTGCCAAATTTGGCAGTTTACACTTAGCATTACTCTGTTAATTACAGAGAGTGTAAGAGCATCCACAAACCTCAGTTTCTGCAGTGTGCAGTGGGAATCCTCCAGTAAAGCACACAGCTGAGTCACTCCCAAGGCTTCTGGTATGCGCTTACTCAGATCCAGCTCAGTCATGAGTAAGGGGTTTGAACCCACAGCTGAAGCCACAGCAGCACAGGCTTCCTCAGCAGCACTCCCCTTCAGGAACCTGTACAAATAGAGACAATAAATATATCTGTTGTCTGACAGAACAGATCATCACTGGTACTTAAATAAAAAAACACAAAAACATTACAACTTCTGCCAAGGCAGCCTTTGACAGAAATGTAAAAAGCAAACTGAGCAGTCACATATGTGTTTTTCTCATGGAAAAGGAAGCACTGCTACCCACTTTTTTTTCTGTATTTTTTTTAAATTATTTTGGAGATTGACAGGGAAAGTCTCCGAGATCGGCAGGTCAATCGACGGGTTGGCAACCACTGGCTTAGGTGAAGCGCTATGAGTGAGTGTGGAGCTTTAGGTCTGTCTCAACAATGTGTGGCCACCATTGTTAAAGATGAATCACCTGAATCATGATCAAAGACTGGGTCTCCAATATATGGTATAAAATTAAATACCATTAACTGTTCTACTAGACCTCATATATACTCGTAATAAGAGTTTCATTATTTAATAGCCACACCTTGTATGTCATGTGAGGCATTTTAAACTTTTTAGAGAATAGCAACACACAGGCATGAAAACAGGTCAGGGGTGAAAAAGGTGAGAAGGATATTACCCCTCTAGGGGGGTCCGGGGGCATGCTCCCCCGTAAGAATTTTTTTAATATTCCATATTTTAAAGCATCAATCTGATGCATTTAGAGATGCTTTTTTTGCCAACCTGGGGAGAGCTGGAGAAACTTAACTTCAGCCATGAGTCCAAAATTATTATGGCCTCCTTACTAAGTATTATGCACTGATGTCACTGGGTCTAACATACAGTATAAGAGGCACAATGTGGTAAGGGCACCACAAATGGCTTAATGCATAGCCCCCACAAGAGATGGTGGACATGCTGTAACTTAACTTGTCTACTCTTCCATCATGATTGACAGCCAATACAATGTTATGTAATTCAGATTTTAATTAGGGCTGTCAATAGATACAAAACAATTAACTAATTCATCTCACATTTTGAAATGCATTAATCTAAATTAATCGTGATTAAAAGTTTGTTTGACTTCTAAAGACTAAATCTTATAAATTAACGAGTAATCACTTTCAGACAGCGTGTATTTTAGACACTGTTGTTTAATTGTATTTTTTTTTAACACAAAACTACACGCAGAACTGTGTTTTTAAAGAGGCTCAGGCCTATAACTCATACCTATAAAGTGCCAGCCAGGTACAGACTGTGTGCCGCGCAGGGTAGATGTTAAAATGGAAGTAGCCTAGCAGCTGCCAACATAATACGGGCACTATCAGTGCCTAAAGTGGTCAGTTTGCCACTTATCTCCCATCTGTTTGAGACGTCGATGAATTCCTCTGCACAGTCCTTCGCTGTATGTCGCAAATGTTTTATTTTTTTTACTTCCAATGCAAAATATCTCAATTTCCATACATTGTCAATAACATGAGCTGTGACACCCAGGTAATTGTCATTTCTGACTGACGTCCAGTTGTCACCAGTAGGGGCGACGCTGGCAGCTTGTTCGAGGAGCTGAATTTTTCGTGCTCTCTCGCCGTCATACAAGGAATGTATGCGACGGTAAATCGTAAGAATTGTCCCCTGAAGCAATTCGAATCACCTCAGACAGCCCACCGTCCTCAACTATGTTGATGGGCCGACAGTCACCGGCAACCTAAACTGCGTAAGCGTTGGTAACCTTTTCACGGACTGGTCTAGTTATTTCAGTGAAGTCGTGGAGTGTGGGTTGGCGACCATCTAACCTCGGACTGCTTTCTGTCGGGTGCTTTGCATTAAGGTGATAACTTAAAGACGAGCTGCTTCTGTGATAGCTAAATTCAGCTTGACACATGCTACATACAACTTTAGTTTTGTCGGTTGTTCCGTCATTTTTACTCTTAAACAGAAACTTTCCGCCCAACAATCCCTCTGCTCTCTCCATCTTCAACTACCGTCTCTGTCTCTCCTATTCCTGACTGCAGGCACGCGGCGGTTTCGTGTCATGTGTCAATGCACATCGGAAGTAAACAAAGTTGCGTTAACTGCCTTAAAATATTTTATCGCATTAATCTCGGCCACAATAATCTCATAGATTAACGCGTTAACTTTGACAGCCCTAATTTTAATACATTTTATTGGCAAAGATAACAATTTACATTACAGTTCGTAATACTCTCAGAACCAGATCATTTTTTCTTCTTTGCCTGAACCACCAGTGTCTTCATGGCCCGCTTTTGCTGTTTTGCCACGTCTCAGCCTCGCCCCTTTCTCTTCTTCAGGAGGCGTGCTTTTAGCTTCTGATGGTGGTCTGCACTGGTGATGCAAGGCAACTTCGCGTTAATATTTCCATGCACTCGCGCTCCCTTCTGGCACGCGCACCTGTTCGCAGTTCACTGAATATGAATACCTACACCCCCCCCCCCCCCTCCCCCAAAAAAAACATTTCTCATCGAATCTACACGATTCACGTAGGTCACCTATTTTGGTTTCAAAACGGCGAATTTCGCCGAAAGGTGAGGGATTTTCATGCCTGAACACAGCTTTGTAATATTTTTAGTCTTGATATACATTTACCTGATATTTTGCAGTGTACACTGCGGGTTCTTCTTTAGGTCTAAAAGCAGTTTGACTCCTGATTCCCCTGGATCATTTCCTCTGAGATCCAGCTCTCTGAGATGATTGGGATTTAACCTCAAGGCTGAAGCCAGACTAGCATAGCCCTCCTCTGTGATACTGCAGTCTGAGAGTCTAAAGTCATAATATAGTCATAATTTAGTCAAGGCAAACACAACAAGACTTTTACAGTGCATTTAAAGTGAGAACATTTTTGTAGCCAAATTGAAGGAATCAGCAGTTTACGACGTGAGGTATATTGGATGACAGAGCATTTGAAAGGTTGGAAATAATGCACACTGAGGTGGTAGTACCGTCCAAAACGCAGTTCACATTCTAAATGCATGGTGCTATGGTCAAGGTCCCATTGTTAGTCAAATTATTTTGAAACATATACTCAGATATAAACTTGTCTGAGTCCTCCAGATTTTCCATGAAACAGTTCGTGATCTTGTGGTTTTCTGATACTCTAAACATTTTATTTTCATCTGAGCATTTGTCCCAAACTATACTAAGTTTTGTATGTCAACATAGTCTATGTATGTCTAAAACTTTATATGATTTTAGAAAGTGTGTAAGAAACACTGTTCATCTGTTTGCTATAATGGGGATACTTTTCGCTAAAGTATATTTCATCGAGTAATGAAAAAAGTACAAATGATCCCACAGAACCCATCACTAGGGAAAGCTGAAGAAACTAAATGTCTTACCTGAGTGTCTCCAGTGCACAGTTTGGGTTCTTTAGTCCACTACAGAGTTCTTGGACCCCAATATCTCCAATACTGTTGTCACTGAGATCCACATTTTTCAGTTTTGAAGATGGTTTGCTGAGGATACATGCCAGTGCTGTACAGCTCCTTTCAGTGAGCCCACAGCTATTGAGCCTTAAGGGGAAAACATTGATTTAATCCACCCCCCTCTAGTGACTGAAATGTCTAATAGCAGTAGAATATTTCATGTGAATTTATTATTTGATTGCTCAAAATGGGCATTAACAAGTTGGTTGGAAACCCAGCTAGTGTCATTAACCCCTCCCTTTCTGAGAATACACACTGCCATCATACTTACTGAGCCTTCTGAGATTCCTCCACTACTGGCTGCAGCCTTAGGAGACCTTCATCAGATCTGATGTACTTCTTCAAGTCAAACTCATCCAGCTTCTGTTCTGATGTCAGCAGCACAAACACTAGAGCTGACCACTGGGCAGGTGAGAGTTCAGCTCCAGAAAGTGTCCCAGCACTCAGGAAGCTCTGGACCTCTTCCACTAAGGAGTGATCATTGAGTTCATGCAGGCAGTGGAAGAGGTTGATGACCCTTTCTGATGAAGGAACCTCCCTGATCTTTTCCTTAATGTAACTGATTGTTTCTTCATTGCCCATCTGATTTTGTCCTCTCTGTAGTAGGCCATGCAGGAGGGTCTGGTTAGACTCCAGAGAGAGGCCAAGAAGGAAACGGAGAAATAGGTCTAAGCGTCCATCTTCATGCTCCAAAGCTTTGTCCACGGCACTCTTGTGTAAGATGATCATGGATTCCTCCATTGAAGGAGACACATTCAATATCCTTTTCCAAAGAGTAAGGGATTTTTCAGGAGCTTGGTGTCTGGATATTATGTCTTTCCCTTTAACTGCCATCATCAAAAACACATACAAAGCTGCAAGATACTCCTGGACACTTAAATGCACAAAGCAGAAAACCTTTCCTTGATAAAGCCCTGATTCTTCTTGAAAGATCTGGGAGCAGATGCCAGAGCATACTGCTGCCTCTCTGACATCAATGCCAGACTCTTTTAGGTCTTCTTCATAGAAAATCAGATTACCCTTCTCTAACTGTTCATATGCCAACTTTCCAAGACCAAGGATAACTTTCTGGTTCCACTGTGGATCAAGGTCCTGCACATTTTCAAACTTTAAGCTCCTCTGTTTGGTTTGGAAAATAAGGAAATAGGTATACATCTCTGTCAAAGTCTTTGGAATCTGTCCACCTCCTGAAGAGCCAAGAATCACTGCAAGAACAGTAGCAGCAATCCAGCAGAACACTGGTATGTGGCACATAATGTGGAGGCTCCTTGATAATTTGACGTGAGAGACGACTCTGCTGGCAAGATTCTGATCACTGATCCTCTTCCTGAAGTACTCCTCCTTCTGTGGGTCATTGAACCCTTGTACCTCTGTGACCCGGTCAACACACTCAGGAGGGATTTTATTGGCTGCTGCTGGTCGAGAGGTAATCCAAAGTAAAGCAGAGGGGAGCAGATTACCCTTGATGACATTTGTCAGGAGTACGTCCAATGAGGTGACCTTTGTCACATCAGTCAAACTTTCATTATTCTGAAAGTCTAGTTGGAGTCGACATTCATCCAAACCATCACAGATGAACAACACTTTGCACTTCCCTTGGCTGGGAAAAGTTGACTGCTTTATTTCTGTGAAGAAGTGGTGGAGGAGATCCATCAAAGAGAGCTGTTTTTCTCTCATGAGGTTGAGCTCCCTAAACAGCAGTGGAAATATGAAGTGGATATCCTGGTTTTCTTTTCCCTCTGCCCAGTCCAGGATGAACTTCTGAACTGAAACAGTTTTACCAATGCCAGCAACTCCTTTTGTGACGACACTTCTGATTGGTTTGTCTTGGCCAGGTAAGGGTTTAAAGATGTCACTGCATTTGATTGATGTCTCCTGTCCAGCTGGTCTCTTGGATCTTGACTCAATCTGTCTGACTTCATGCTCTTCATTTACTTTTCCACTTCCTCCCTCTGTGATGTAGACCTCTGTGTAGACCTTGTCTAGAAGAGCAGAGCTTCCTTGCTTGCGTATTCCTTCAAACACACTCTGGTACTTGTTCTTGAGATTTCTTTTTAGCTCAGTCTGACAAACTACGTCCAGCTCATCTATTTCACAAAATATTAAAACATAATAATGTTTTGTAAGCCACTGACACCAAAATGTAATAATTACTTTGTTGCTAATGCAGCTACAAATCAATACAAATGCGAGAAGGAAGAATTCTTACTTTGATGCAGTTTGTCAGCGAGATCTTTCAGCTTCATATTCTTAAGGAAGTGCAGTGCCATCTTCAGAGCCCCTTCTCTGACATCACTCTCATTCTCCTCTTTACTCTCAAAGTTCTCTTGGTAATCTGGACTCAGCATCCTCTTGAATGTCTTCAGTTCATTCTTCACAAAGGTGATGATCTTCTCCTCTAACACCTAAAGTACAAATATTTGGTCACACTTTGCATTGCATGAATCTTGTTAAATGGTCATTATGCCATAGAACCATAGTACCAGAACATTTACAGACTGTACTTATGTTTATCTCAACCTTAATGGTAGCACTTTAGTTAAAAGGTGCCCTAATAAGCATTTTAGAACTCATTCATAAACACTGAATAATGTGTTTTTTAAGACCTTATATCAGTAATCATCAACTGATAAAATGTTTATAATGGAAGAAATTACACTGTATTGACTTGGGGAAAAATATGACAGCAAGAACTACTCATGTTATGGGTTTATCATAGTACACAGTTAATCATCACACATAGTTTATCCATGACACAAGCATTGTTTGTGTCAATATGTTGTTTATGTTATGGAAGATCAGTGTTTCCCCTACCGTTATATTAGGGGGGCGCCCCGCCCCCCCAACGGCACCCCCCGCCCCCCCTGGAAGGTCAAGTTAATTTTGTTCAATTTTATTTTCTATAAAGCGCCAGATCACAACGGAAGTAATTTAAGGTTACCTTTCCTATAGAACAGGTCTATAGCTTGTTCTTTTATTAAACAAAATAAATAGCCTCATGTTATTTATCTTATTTACACGACGGCATGTAATTTCTGTCTCTACATGGTCGCGCATTTACAATTCTCTGCTCTCTGTATCGCGCATGGCGGAGTTCCGCCGCGATGCGCACAAACACACACACACAGACACGTGCGCGCACACACAGGTGAGCACGCTCCCACCAGCGGAGATAATTGGGCTTAAGAATCAGTGCACAGCTACGGACACGTTTAAGCTTTAAAAAACTAATATCCAGGCGTTCATGAATCCGGCAGAGATCTTTTCCTAGGTAGGGTCGACAATGAGGCCCAGTGAGAATGGCTAAAACAGACGTGGAAACAGAACGTACGTACAGAATGTCCGCACCGAAAATTCAGATATAGATCTGGCTTCCATTTTTTATCATTTTCCGTGAGTTGTGCGTGGCCCTTTTTACATAGAGTCTGGTAATAAATCTATGAAATGTAACGAAAATTATTTATTTTGCTGTGAATAATGAAGGAAGCAATAAATCCGATTATTTGCCAAACCCTCAAGAGCTGTTGCCATGGAGATATAACGTTACTTTCTGTTTGAAGACAAGGTAGCAGCTAGTGTTGAAGAATGGATGACTTGAAATTGGACGACTTGAAATTAATATATGAAATTGAACATCAACACCTATACGGATAAAATAAATAAACAAGGATAGCAAAACAGATTGATAAGCAATGAGAACGGCAGAAACACAGGCAGGACGTCAGATGACGAGACAGATCATAGTGACACAGGCTGTTTTTTTTTTTCGTCATATGAAGGCTGAGACATTCATAACATTTTAATCAGTCTCACTGGTCCTTTTGTAATGCCAACATGTGCACTTCGTTGTGGATAAGTAAAGCCTATTTTGCTAAATGTTTGTAGTCCTGGTAATCTTTTGTTTGGCATATTGGTGAGGTTATTAAGAGGACCATTTCTCAATCGTTTTGTTCTTGATTAATTAATGTTTGTTTTTTCAACAAATAACTCAATTATAATTACAAAGAGCACAATTCACAACGTTGTATCGCAACTTTCACAAAAACCTAAAAATAAAAACTTTCATCGCAACTTTTTGGAAAAGCTCCTGCGAAATCAGGAAATTTGGGCCGCAAATATCTCAAAAAATGTTCTTCCACAAGCCCAGAAAGATACACCACTGCAGCGACAAAAGCTGCACACTTTGTGGATACATCGTTCAGTTGTTATATTGACTGCTGTCGATGGCCATGCCACGCCGCGCACTGTGCCGCCCCCCCCCCCCCCAAAGCTGTAAACCTAGGGGAAACACTGAAGATGTTATGTCACCTAGTGAATACTGACATATGCTCTTCATAAACACATATGTTGCTTTTTAAACATGTTTTAAATGTTTATGAAAGTGATTTAAAATGTTTTCTCATTTAGTTACCCTTCAACTAAAGTGTTATTGTGCAAAGTATCAATATGCTACTACTTAATGATACTCAGCATGATCAATTATACAACACTGCTCTTTTGTAGTGTTGCTACAATGTTAGAAGGCATCTGTAGAAAAGTGATGCAGCTTTTCACTTAGTTCACTCTTCACTGGGATTGATCTAGGCTATGATGTAGCAGTAGCCATTGGGTTTACTGTGAGATAAGTCTGCTTTAACTGCTGCTTCTACTCTACAGATTGACTTGTAGTAGAGACAT
The DNA here is from genome assembly GCF_900700415.2 of Clupea harengus. Taxonomy (NCBI): domain Eukaryota; kingdom Metazoa; phylum Chordata; class Actinopteri; order Clupeiformes; family Clupeidae; genus Clupea; species Clupea harengus. The sequence goes on along the minus strand of NW_024879811.1, from coordinate 42,703 downwards.
GATGTAGCAGTAGCCATTACTGTGATATAAGTCTGCTTTAACTGCTGCTTCTACTCTAGAGATTGACTTGTAGTAGAGACATGCAGCCTGAATGTACAGGCCTGATTCTAGTCAGGTGAATCTTGGGAGGAAGTAATGAGATTCAAAAGCATTACAAGGCAGTACATGTGCATGAAGTCCATCAATAATATAGAATATTTAAAATAATCTAAGCAAATAACTTTTGGAGAAAATGGCTTAGCCCTTCTGATAGGGAAAGGATAAGGAGCCGTATGTGAGCCATGACTATACAATAAGTGCTCTGTGAAATTAACACAAGGATCATTTTATATTAACATGTCTATCCTAAAGACATACAAATATCAAATGTTAAATCATATCACTGCAGCAATATTCATTATCATTACTGCTGATTAGGGATGCACGATATTGAATTTTAGCCGATATGCCGATATTTACAAGCTCATTTTGGCCGATTGCCGATGCCGATACCGATATATACACCTCAGCTTTTTAATTATTGAAAAGTCTCTCCTGTACTAGAATTAATCTGTTATTATGATAGGGTATTGCTGTAGATACAGTACATTAAAAACTTGATTTGTATCATTTTAGAAATAGACATTCACTCATGAAAACTATTGAAATGATTTCAAATATGGCAGATTTATTTATATTTTCACGTCACAATGTTCATACTTGAACAGTACCTCCTTGAACAACTACACTCTGGAAATGCAACTTGGCTAACTTGGCAAGCTAACGTTGGTTAACTGACTTCCAGTTTCATAACATCCCTTCTATGATTTCTAGACTAATCTATGTAAGGTTATTGCCAAGTTAGCTATATAAATTCCATATATGCAAAAGTAAGCCATGTACAGATAGCGTGGGCTCGTGACATAACGTTTCACATCCCATCAAATGAGATCATCAACTTCGCTGGTGTCACGTAGCATGCAAGCTAACTAGCTAGTGTTGTCTAGCTAACTAGCAACTTATTAACTTCTATTAGCGCGCGACAGGTAATGTTGCAAAGCGTTGCACGCGGGTGGTCTGCATCTATGCATGCAACCTACGTTACGGCCAAGCTGTCGTCTCCTCTTCCATCTCCTGAAAAGTTTCCTGACAAATAGCATGTCAACATCCTCTGATACTGTGAAGTACTGCCACACAGCCGACGTGTTGAATTACGTTGTTGGCGCTCATAGTAACCAAAACATTTGCTTCCCGTGCGCATAATTTAAACGTCACCTTATCGGCCAGGTACATCGGCAGAAATTTTCACATCTGCAGATGCTGATAATTATGTTTTTAAGCTTTTATCTGCAGATACCGATGTCGTGCCGATATTATCGTGCATCCTTACTGCTGATTATGTCTGTGTTTGCTGCATATGATCTGTATCCATTATCATTATTGATGAGTACGTGTGTGTTTGCTGCAGATGAACTGTATTCATTATAATTATTGATGAGTATGTCTGTGTTTGCTGCATATGAACTGTATTCATTATCATTATTGATGAGTATGTCTGTGTTTGCTACATATGAACTGTATTCATTATCATTATTGATGAGTATGTCTGTGTTTGCTGCATATGAACTGTATTCATTATCATTATTGATGAGTAGGGGAGAGCGGGGTAATGTGAGACATTTTTTACATTTGCTCTCCTCTAGGCGAGCTAAATTGATATATCAGTAAAATGTACACATTTCCCATTAATTCAGGATGTCTCCTAGCAATTGAAATTAGCAGAATATCTTCAGGACAAAGGGCAGTGAAAATATGATTGTTTTAAAAAAAGTGGTCTTGTGCCTCACTTTACCCCAGCATAGGGGTAAAGTGAGACAGACCAGAGAAATCAAGGGGGTAAAGTGAACCACTTACTTTTTCCACTTTATAACTACCATAACAACACATGTTGTAACAGTAAGAATCCTGACAGCTCGATTGACAACCACACATTCAAAAACTAATATCGGACTAGTAACAGAATCAAGGGGATTGGTCAATTAAGCACATTTTTTTAAACACTTGAAAGTAACTCCGAACAAAATTATATACAACATAATATAATTCAAAATGTTTTTGTTAACATTCAAATGACAGATAAAACCAGTTAGATTAGAACACAGTCATGGGACCATAATCAGAACCAGCTAGAACTGCCTGGGACTCAGAACACAGGACTAGACCCACCTGGATTAGAACATCAGCCTCATACTCATTTTGTATTTTGTTGCAAAGTTAACTAGGACAAAGTCACCCACGGACAGATCTGTGTTTCCAGGATCACTTTTCTCATCCTCAGAGCTCTCTTTGTCAAACTCATCATCAAGTGGGACAGGGACAACACTCTCCTCAGACCCGCTATCTATGATTTTCTTTTTGGGTGCTTTCTTTTTCGGTTTTCCCTTTTCTTTGCTATTTTGCTTTTTTCCTGACAGTTTCTTTTGTCTCTCCTCATAAATCAAATCAAATCAAACTTTATTTGTACGGCGCATTTCATACAAGGAGGTAAGACAATGCGCCTCACAGTAGGAAAGAAAGGGGGAGGTTTACAAACACTTGTAAAAAAACACAGATTTTCCAGAGATAAATAAACAGGAAATAACGTACTAACCGCACTGGCACCATAAAGGACTACTCAGCACGGTCATCGTCAAAACTAAGAGACATGAGCCTTTTCTATTGTCTGCTTCTCAGGAGTATCAGTTAGGATGGCTGTCTTCACACGCTTTCTTTTGGTTTGTGCTCTGGGGGGACATTTGGGAAGTGGTAGGATTTCACGAGGAGACACATATCCAGGTCGGTTGGGAACACATGGCACATCTGAGTCAGCTGGCAAGCACATCCATGTGGACCACGCGCAGTGGATGGACCTGCATCAGCGAGTGGATCATCTGCAGCAGGTGGTTCATCTGCAGGTGGTTCATTTGCAGGGATTGGACCTTCTGGATCATCTGCAGGGGGTGGATCATCTGCAGGGTGTGAACCATCCGGATCATCTGAAGTGGATGGACCACTTGGATCATCTGAAGTGGATGGACCAGTGGATGCAGGCTGCAGCTCAGGATTTGGCCGGTCTGACACCATGGATATGGTGCAAACGCTTCCTCAGGGAAAATATCTCTGTTATATGGGAAAATCCCAGTGGACCTGAATCCAGAAGTGATATTCCGTGGTGTCACAGCTGACAAGAAGGCCTCATTCACAAGTCCTGCAATCTGGTAGATGGGGACTGTTTTGCCAGGGTTAGATCTCTCTCCACAGTGTCTCACTTTACCCCACAGCATTTGTCTCACTTTACCCCACAGCCACTTTTTTAGAAAAAACAACATCTCTTAGCAATTCAGGCTTATCTTCACTAGCATCAATCACATGGTTTTATATGTTGGAAGTTCATCAACATGTATGATATAAGTTTTTCTACCTGAATCAATTTGCTTTGACACAACAGTTGATTAAGTTCACATCAAGAAAATTTACTTTTACATGCAAAAAACACATTTTTGTGAAAAAACATACTTTCCACAGCACCAGCACCAACCTCTCCTTCATGGCAAGGGGAGAATGGGAGGGGCTTGAAAACATAATGGTCACATGACCACAAATGTGTTCCGTTGCCTAGATACAGGGGGTGTCTCACATTACCCGGTGTCCCACATTACCCCGCTCTCCCCTACGTCTGTGTTTGCTGCATATGAACTGTATTCTTTCCCCCAGCATGCTCTCTTCTGTGCAGAGGTGTAAAAAGTACTGAAATGTTGTACTCAAGTAAAAGTACAATTACTTTGATGAAATTTTACTTAAGTACAAGTAAAATTACCCATCTAAAAATCTACTCAAGTAAAAGTAAAAAGTAGTTAATTTAAAATGTACTTTAAGTAAAAGTTACTTAGTTACTTTCAACAACTTGATGGGGGCCGCTCCTATATAGTGCAAAAAAGGACAAGGAGTCATAAATCCAATACAAAAACGAGTTATTTTTAATTAAAGGAGAATCTTTAGGAATATAGGTGCAATGACATTAAACATGTTAAACATTAAACATGTCAACACAACATTTAAGAACTTTTGGGAGGACATGAACCACATGACAGCTAAAATAAAAAGTTAAAATGCCGCTGCCGCTGCCCCACTGTAAACTTTGGTTACTTTACTTATGTCCATCTTTGGAACATTAGTCTACAAACTTCTTGTTGAGTTTGAGCAGCAGCTGATTTTCAAGGTGAGTAGAGTTCATCCGGGCTCGCTTTGTATTGAACAGCAATCCAGCACAGCTGAAGAGTCGCTCGCAGGCGGCCGAGGCAGGTAGGCCAGTATTGAGTTTCCGGGACAGTTTTTTGATATTCTGAAAGGCGTTCAGCAGATCCATATTGACTGAGACACAGGCTAGGTACCCTTCTAACTCCCCTGTACCTTCTGACCTTTTGGACTTCATTGAGGAAAATAAATCATCTTCATCTGATGAATGTTGTCTAACTTGCTTCAGCCTCTACCATCCGGTCAAGGTGTTGTCTGACATAGACTAGACCTGTAGAATGACAAACAACATTTCTGACAATTAAGTATTGAGCTGCCATCAAGAGTGCATCATAATACAGAAATAGCTATAAATAGCAACTTGAGATGACAGACCTACAGTGGATATATACAGAATTATAGCATTATTTTCTATTTCTACATGCATCACAATTCATAATCCTCAATTCTTGCTAACCGAGACCCCTGAGCATGAACATGAAAGACCTGCACGTTGCAAAGCCACCACTTATCTGACTAAACATCGTGATAAATTCCAGATAACGACATACACATTGACTTGTCCAACTGTCTGACAACGATGGTGTGCGCATTCACGTTGCTCTGTTTCAAGGCATGGGAGCCAGCCAAATGATTAGTTTATGAGGTGTATTTCATTGCTGATGACTGATCTGCAGTCTTTAACACAATATGAGAGACTGAACATAATAATGCTATGACCTGAAACGAATGGAAGACAGGAATGGAATTATTATTAGTCTATTGGATGACGGCTGTCGACGTTAGCATACTCAGAGCGGTTGCAAGTGCTAGCCAAAATGAGGCTACTAGTGCCATGAAACGCATATTTTGCTTAATGGAGCAAAGCTCACTAAACGACAAAAATGCTGTCTGAACTACTAATGGAAAGGGACAAATACTGTACTTACCAACACATGCTTGCGCAGATTTGAAGATGAATTTTTATAAGCAGAACGTTCTGACTGGCGGGTTAGGCACAGTTTACACAGCATTATATAGCTGTTGCCTCTTTTACGTTGGAAGGCAAACTGCTTGCTGAGATGTGGCCACGGGTTTTCTTCATCTTCTTTCATTTCAACTGGCGGAAAGTTCGGTGCTTCAGCTTGTTGGTTGACCGCAGCTTGTTGGCAGTCCGCACTATCATCTTCCTCCATCTCTATCTCTCGTGACTCGGCAACGGTGCCTTGCATCGACTCCATCATCCACTCTATGCAGCATCCACCACTGCAGCGAGAATTGTCGTGCGCGATTCCCACCTTGAACTATGTTTTTTTTTTTTTTACTCAGTAACGGATGTAATTTCCAATGTAGCGAAGTACAATACTTCAGTCAAAATCTACTTAAGTAAAAGTAAAATTACCGATTTCAAAAAACACTTAAAAATTACAAAGTACACAAAAAAACTACTCAATTACAGTAACGTGATTAAATGTAATTAGTTACTTTACACCTCTGCGTTGTGTGTACTTGTCTCTATTCCTGTGAACTAACAGCTACAGTCCTACACATCCACTGCAGTCTGATATTCCCCATCCACTTTAGTTATGATCAGTATTGTCAACTCTGGGCATCTTCAGTATAGCAGTACTGCATCCAAACCTGGAATATGTGTTTCAGGTCCTCCTGTTGAGACTTGGTAAACGGGTCACTGACAGCATCTGGGTCCCATTCCTGCATCTGGCCTCTGTGTATAAAGCATTGAGTGGATAACAGCATTAAAGCCTGAAAGTGGGATACATTAGGTGCACAACAAGCCCCATGTTAATTCAGTGCTGCTGTGTATGGTGCCTTGTTCAAAAATGTAATTGTATGAGTCTCTCAACATTCTATGTGCTGATTTATTTAACCCTTGAATACATAATGTTCAATGGAGTTGGCACATTCTACACAACACATTTACAGGCTGGTAGGCTTCTATTGTATAATGATTGCCTTCACCCCTCTATCCAGTGTCCATAAGGCAAGGGGTGTCTGACAGGCTTCTAGTGTATAATTATTGCCTTCACCCCTCTATCCAGTGTCCATAAGGCAAGGGGTGTCTGATAGGCTTCTATTGTGTAATTCTCGCCTTCGCCTTTCTATCCAGTGGTGTCCAAGTACTTCTCTGATACAGCAAGCAAGACCCAGCTTAGGTCATCAACATGAGTGTAAATGAAAGAACGCCTTAATCTTTGTTCTGTAGTGTGAATGAGCCATCATACGTGTGTATTTGCTTAGATTTACCTTGATGCATCAGTGTAATCTGCATTCTGGAAGTTGATCATGCGATTCACTGACATGTCACTCTTCATGGACACACAAGTGGGCACAGGTGATGGAGGTCTGTCCTCATGGATGAGGCTCCTGTATAGAACATTATGAATTCACACAGTTTATTTCAAATGTGTGTTTTAAATGTGTGTTTTAATTGTGTGTGTTTCAAATGTGTGTTTCGAATGTGTGTTTTAAATGTGTGGGGTATTAATGTGCGTTTTAAATGTGTGATTTAAATGTGTGGTATTAATGTGCGTTTTAAATGCGTGTTTCAAATGTGTGGTATTAATGTGCGTTTTAAATGTTTGTTTCAAATGTGTGTTTCAAATGTGTGGTTTTAACGTGCGTTTCAAATGTGTGTTTTAGATGTGTGTTTCAAATGTGTGTTTTAAATGTGTATTTCAAATGTGTGTTTCAAATGTGTGGTATTAACGTGCGTTTCAAATGTGTGTTTTAAATGTGTGTTTCAAATGTGTGTTTCAAATGTGTGTTTTAAATGTGTGTTTAAAATGTGTGTTTCAAATGCGTGGTATTAACGTGCGTTTCAAATGTGTGTTTTAAATGTGTGTTTTAAATGTGTGTTTCAAATGTGTGTTTTAAATGTGTGTTTTAAATGTGTGTTTCAAATGTGTGTTTCAAATGTGTGTTTCAAATGTGTGGTATTAACGTGCGTTTCAAATGTGTGTTTTAAATGTGTGTTTCAAATGTGTGTTTTATATGTTTGTTTCAAATGTGTGGTATTAATGTGCGTTTCAAATGTGTGTTTTAAAAGTGTGTTTCCAATGTGTGTTTTAAATGTGTTTCCAATGTGTGTTTTAAATGTGTGTTTTAAATGTGTGTTTAAAATAAGGCAAGGGGTGTGTGATAGGCTTCTATTGTATAATTCTTGCCTTCGCCCCTCTATCCAGTGTCCAAGTACTTCTCTGATACAGCAAGCAAGACCCAGCTTAGGTCAACAACATGAGTGTAAATGAAAGAATGCCTTAATCATTTTTTTGTAGGTGTGAATGAGCCGTCATACATGTTTATTTGATTGGATTTACCTTGATGCATCAGTGTAATCTGCATTCTTGAAGTTGATAAAGCGATCCACTGACTCGTCACTCTTCATGGACACACAAGTGGGCACAGGTGATGTAGGTCTCTCCTGATGGATGAGGCTCCTGTGTAGAACATTATGAATTAACACAGTTTATATCAAATGTTTGTTTCAAATGTTTGTTTCAAATGTGTGTTTTAAATGTGTATTTTAAATGTGTGTTTCAAATGTGTGTTTTAAATGTGTGTTTCAAATGTGTGGTATTAATGTGCGTTTCAAATGTGTGTTTTAAATGTTTGTTTCAAATGTGTGTTTTAATTGTGTGTTTCAAATGTGTGTTTTGAATGTGTGTTTTAAATGTGTGTTTTAAATGTGTGTTCCTGTGCTCAGTCCACTTTCCAGGGTTTACCTGAACTATATGTGTCTTTGGATACAAGGGAGAGTATTCTTTACCTGAACTATATGTCTCTATGGATAAAAGCGTCTCCTAAATGAATAACTGCGATGTGCGTTTGGAACTGTTATCTAAATATGTCAACTAAACATTAATTGTGTTCTATTGTCACTGGAAAAGCAAAATAAGTGAAAAGAGGGAATGGCAGTCAGTGTGGAAGAACTTTCCTTTTTAAAGGAGGGATTTAGATTTGACAGCATTGAGCTGGTCTGCTGTGTTAGTGTGGCTATGACCTCTCAGGGGGATCAGAGTTTAGAAATGAGAATCTAGGCACCAATCATGGAACAGTGAGGAGTGGTTTTGATGATGGCAACTCATTTGATGGCATGTCCCTGTGTTAGAAAAACACACTGCATGTTCACCTACTTGATAATGTGTTATATGGATGACACTGAAAATCACACAGGCCTCTGTTGAGGTACAGACTGTTATGCTCAATCTTTCTCCCATATTCTGTCATCTTAATTAAATGTCTCTAATTAGTTAGCCTTGTGCCTGGGAGTTGACTTTGAAGTGAGCAGGCTTTAAAAAACAGTTCTTACTACTGAAAAGAGGTGAACCCAAAATGCCCTGTAACTATTATGACTATTCAGCGTTTAGAGTTTACACCCGCACATGTACACACACACACACACACACACACACACACACACACACACACACACACACACACACAGAGGTCTACAAATGAATATCACTGCAGTTGTATCAAAGTTACCTTGAAGAGGATTCCTTCACCTTCCCTCCTTCTGAAAGACTCGTTTTGGCTGCTGTTTCCTCCATCCTTACGGGAGGGCTGGTATCGTAAAACCCTCACTGTTGATCATCTAATCTGGCATCATTCATCATCTCAGACCAGGCGTACTGAAGAAGAAGGTACGAGAGTAAAGGGTTTGGTGAGATTTTCATCTTTCTCCATGAAAAAGTTGGCAAAAGCTCAGATGCAGTTGTAGCTCAAACTGGACAGTCTTGAGTCTGTATACTAATACTCTTCAGACCCTTCGACTTTGCCTACACTGTAACTGTTAGACACCACCACCCACTCTTCAGACCCTTCGACTTTGCCTACACTGTAACTGTTAGACACCACCACCCACTCTTCAGACCCTTCAACTTTGCCCACACTGGTAACTGTAATAAACCACCACCCACTCTTCAGACCCTTCAACTTTGCCTACACTGGTAACTGTAATAAACCACCACCCACTCTTCAGACCCTTCAACTACACTGGTAACTGTTAGACACCACCACCCACTCTTCAGACCCTTCAACTTTGCCTACACTGGTAACTGTAATAAACCACCACCCACTCTTCAGACCGTTCAACTTTGCCTACACTGGTAACTGTAATAAACCACCACCCACTCTTCAGACCCTTCAACTACACTAACTGTTATTGTAGTGGAATGTCAGGCCACTAGGGTGCGCTTGACCATTGAGTAATGACTGATGTACGTAGCTGGAGATAGTTAATAAAGTACATGTGCTGCTGAAGAATACACGCCGTCGTTGCTGTCTGGTCTAACAGAGCTAGTTCACACCATACCATTGTACAGTTATACTTTGTCCCAAACATTTCAGACTCTCTAATATCTGATATGTTGTTACTGGATACTTGTGGGAGTCTCTGTATACCTCTGTATATCTCTGATGTTTCCATGTTCAGTTAGTTATTGATTGATGTATTCATTTAAGCCTCGGAAAACACATTGAGGAATAAGACCCTCATTTACAATGGTGCCGAGGGTACAATGAATAGTTAATACATTGAATTTTTTTTTTTTAAATAAATAAATAAATATGCAAATAAAATAGTATCGGAGTACAAGGGAACGATCATAAATAACAATTTTGAATATTCAGTAAAATACTATGGTTGAGTCAACAGTCACAATCATTGCACGAGAAGTCAGTTGTACATGTGATAAGATTTGAGAATTCTCTTAGTGAAATAAATGAGCACAACCGTAAAGATTTTTGGACCTCATTCCAAATGTAGAGTGCCTTATAACAAAAGGCTGTCTTCCCCAATTTGGTGTTAACATGTGGCAGATATAATGAAAGCCAACTTTGAGAGCGGGTATTGAGGGTATTACAGTTCCAGTGTATGAGAGAGGAGAGATATAGTGGCAATAGCCCAATGATTGTTTTGTAAATGAAGGTCTTCCAATGACCATCCCTTTTTTCAGACAGGGTTGGCCAGCCAACCTTGTTATAGAGAGTACAGTGGTGTGTGCCATAGCGGTCTCCAGTGATAAAACGCAGAGCAGAATGGTATACTTCATCCAGGGTTTTTAGTGTGCTGTGGGATGCATTCCCATAGATTACATCACCATAATCTAAAACTGATTATGAGAAGTTAAGCCAGTTAAGTAAATTGCAGATGACTACCGGAAACCCATCAGAAAGAAAAGCTCTTTCCCAGTCCTTCGACAAGAACACTTGGCTGATGTTTCTATAGTTTGTTAACTTGCCTGTAACCCGGATCACCTCACCTACATGTAGCCTTACTCAGAGCTTACTGGCAACAACTGACAATTTCCTATGAAATGCTGTCAAAAAATGTTGTTTCTTAAATTTCAGCCACCGTATGCACCTGCTACCTTTGAAATAATCCATGTGTCACACTGCAGGCATTTCATCCGTACCCATCTCAGTCATAAATTGTTGTGAGGTACAGACTGAAACTGAGTTTTAAGATTTGATATCATTGTGTTTGAATTTAAAAGACTGCCTGAGTGATGCCATGCGTGCACCAGCCTGTGGACACCCTTTCCATCTTTAAATCCAGACTAAAGACTTTCCTCTTTAGTGCATCCCTTAGTCATGAATAATGCATCACAACCCAGCACCTGTCACAACATACTTCATACTTCTTGTCAGCCATGTTGTTGTGTTTAGCAGCAGTGGGCTACAGACAGCCATGTTGTTGTGTTTAGCAGCAGTGGGCTACAGACAGCCATGTTGTTGTGTTTAGCAGCAGTGGGCTACAGACAGCCATGTTGTTGTGTTTATCATCAGTGGGCTACAGACAGCCGTGTTGTTGTGTTTATCATCAGTGGGCTACAGACAGCCATGTTGTACTGTGTAGGAGGGCCTTTACGGATCCCGGGTACAGCATGCAGCACGTGTTGTATGCGGTATGAGTTGCAGCTGTCACCAGCCATTGTTGTATCCTGCCAGCCACCCTTGCTATCCTTGTAGAACTAAAATTCTCATGCACCATGCCAGCCAACCATAACGAAACATGACTCATCAAAACTAAACACGAACACAATTCCCTTCCATCATACACAGCCTCTTCCTCTCACTCTTCGTCTCCTTCTATATCACATCATGCTAAGATATTAATACTGATATTACCTGCCATATTACATACTGTTAATTGTTTATCTAAATTCATGTTTACTAACCAAGCTCTCTTGTATCTCTTACAGCAGTGTTTCCCAAACTTTTTACAGTTCCGTACCCCTTCAGACATTCAACCTCCAGCTACGTACCCCCCCCCCTCGCATAAATATATATTTGTTTTCATGTTTGTAAGGCCCCCCACCCCCCACCCCCAAAATACACACACACACTCACCACAAGTTAATGAGAAGGGTGTGCTTGAGAGGATGCACATAACTGCAATGTCTGGCTGAATTTGAGAAAGTCTTAAATCGTTTTCCACACAGTCTGTGCCTGTTAGAGCTGAGAACCCACTCTGGTGGCAAAGGGCATCAAAGTCTTTTCACTGAGGTGCGTTGTTATGTCGCGTTTGACAATGTCTGTCACACCGAGTTGATTTGCACACAAAAAAGCTAGTAGCTTGGCTAGCAACAACTGTACTGAGAGCAGACTATGGGCCTTTACATCTAAGAGAGCAGACTATGGGCCTTTACGTCTAAGAGAGCAGACTATGGGCCTTTACGTCTAAGGGGAAGAGAGCAGACTATGGGCCTTTACGTCTAAGAGAGCAGACTATGGGCCTTTACGTCTAAGAGAGCAGACTATGGGCCTTTACGTCTAAGAGAGCAGACTATGGGCCTTTACGTCTAAGGGGAAGAGAGCAGACTATGGGCCTTTACGTCTAAGAGAGCAGACTATGGGCCTTTACGTCTAAGGGGAAGAGAGCAGACTATGGGCCTTTACGTCTAAGAGAGCAGACTATGGGCCTTTACGTCTAAGAGAACAGACTATGGGCCTTTACGTCTAAGGGGAAGAGAGCAGACTATGGGCCTTTACGTCTAAGGGGAAGAGAGCAGACTATGGGCCTTTACGTCTAAGAGAGCAGACTATGGGCCTTTACGTCTAAGGGGAAGAGAGCAGACTATGGGCCTTTACATCTAAGAGAGCAGACTATGGGCCTTTACGTCTAAGAGATCAGACTATGGGCCTTTACGTCTAAGAGATCAGACTATGGGCCTTTACGTCTAAGAGAGCAGACTATGGGCCTTTACGTCTAAGGGGAAGAGAGCAGACTATGGGCCTTTACGTCTAAGAGAGCAGACTATGGGCCTTTACGTCTAAGAGAGCAGACTATGGACCTTTACGTCTAAGAGAGCAGACTATGGACCTTTACGTCTAAGGGGAAGAGAGCAGACTATGGGCCTTTACGTCTAAGGGGAAGAGAGCAGACTATGGGCCTTTACGTCTAAGAGATCAGACTATGGGCCTTTACGTCTAAGAGAGCAGACTATGGACCTTTACGTCTAAGGGGAAGAGAGCAGACTATGGGCCTTTACGTCTAAGGGGAAGAGAGCAGACTATGGGCCTTTACGTCTAAGAGATCAGACTATGGGCCTTTACGTCTAAGAGAGCAGACTATGGGCCTTTACGTCTAAGGGGAAGAGAGCAGACTATGGGCCTTTACGTCTAAGAGATCAGACTATGGGCCTTTACGTCTAAGAGAGCAGACTATGGACCTTTACGTCTAAGGGGAAGAGAGCAGACTATGGGCCTTTACATCTAACAGAGCAGACTATTTCATATTCATGCTTACTAATACTAACCAAGCTCTCTTGTGTCTCTTACAGCGTGACCTTTGCCTACAAATGGTGACAGCTGTGCAAACATTGTTCCTCATCACCATGATCATTAAGTACATTCTTCAACACCATGATCATTAAGTACATTCTTCATCACCATGATCATTAAGTACATATGTGCATTTTAGGCCAACAAGCTCTGCCCACTCACTTTGTCTCTTTCTTCCCCTCCTAATCTAGACTGTCTCTGCTGTGAGATGCTGCTGTAGTCTCTCCACCTGATCTAAACACACACACACACACACACACACACACACACACACACACACACACACACACACACTCCCAGTCTATACTGTCTCCGCTGTGGGATGTTGCTGTAGTCTCTCTACCTGATGTACTTGCAGAAACCCTCTGCCTACATCTACCCACCCCCACCACACTGCCCTCCTACACCTATCCACCCCCACCACACTGCCCCCCTACACCTATCCACCCCCACCACACTGCCCTCCTACACCTATCCACCCCCACCACACTGCCCTCCTACACCTACCCACCCCCACCACACTGCCCCCCTACACCTACCCACCCCCACCACACTGCCCTCCTACACCTACCCACCCCCACCACACTGCCCTCCTACACCTATCCACCCCCACCACACTGTCATGCATTAATTCTACCCCACTCATGATATATCTACATACTCTGTGCTAGCCTATTTACACATAATGCAAATTGTTGACATAGTTTTCTGTTTCACTGCTCTTCTCTATAGTAACCTTATGAGCACACTGTGTTCTAAGCTGTTCTAAAATGCTTGAATCCTCTCTCCCCATTTTATCTAATATTAATTTTATATGCATCATGTATATACCATCTTTAAGTACGTATGTATACTTTATTTATGCTGCCATATGGTAGCATGCTTACCCTGATATGTGTATGAATTCATCTGCCATGCTTCTGATTCTCCCCCCTCCCTCACTCCTCCCTTCCCTTATGCCCATTAATAGGATGTGTACACAGTTAGAACCATTTGTATGTTATTGCCTTAATATCTTACAATACTCATGGAAAGAATCTCATTTTCAGTCCTGTGTGTCACTCCCTCCAGACTGTGTGGCTACCAGTCAAAATATATAGATTTTTTTTTGGTTCGTTTGTTTAATGCAGACTCATCCTACTCAGGCCAGATACGCTGTTTTTGTGCTCAAAGGTTGATCTGGCGTAATGGGTCTCCATCAGTAATGCCATTAGCATTTCCTTTCCTTTACTACTTCTCAAATGTTACACAACCACTGGCAGTAGAACATCACATATTTAAAACGGCTTAAGAGTTCGATACACAGGTCGACACCCTTACTTATCAGTCTGCGTTTCTGAAACAACTTTCTTTACTCTCTCGCTCTCACACATGTAATACAGCCCCATACAAACATCCCCTAAACAAACGCATGACTGGACAAATGTAGCTTTTATTTCTTCCCTTTCTGATGAGGTTGGAAATGTATTATTCTTCCGAAGGCTCCAGAAAATAAATAGTTCAGGCAGCAATAAAGACGAATGACACTGACATCTTTGTCTCTCATTTAGCATGGGGGGAAATGTTACATTCAGTAATCATTTTAAAAGCATTACATTCTTGTATTGTCAAGTTGTCAATAGTAGCGCGAGTTGTTACATTTTGACAGTTGTTATATTGTGGTATTTATTGTGTGTGTTTTTTCCATTATACTGTTCTCAATTATCCAAGATCGTATTTAAAAAAAAATACTCCACGTGCCTTGTTTAATAGTTTCCTATAACAAGACATCCCTTAAAGAACTGTTCTGAAAGTTGCGCTCCCGGTAAACGTAAAGTGAAGTTCAGAAACTCACCCTTTAGCGTAGTTCGATTTTCTTCTGCGCCATTCCACGAGGCAGACACAATTTCCTCTTCTGGAGAAATCGCTTGATTAACTAATCAACTTATTCCAAATTTCCTAGCACGAAATAGTTCATAACGTTTTACTGTCCAACTACTTTACGCTCGTGGTGTAATAGCTGGTTTGCCCTGAAAAATATCTTTGGGTATTTCAGAATATACACTTCTGCTCACAGCACAGACGTCACTTCGGTTTATTTTCACTTTCGCCCCCCGTGTGACGTTAGGTGGATCTGCATATTCCGAGTGTGTGGTGCACGCAGGGAATTCAACAACCTCTCCTGTGTATTAATCAAACCATCTTGAAAATTAACCAATATAATAATGAAAAGTTAACCATTTTGAATATGGACATTCGTATGGAACAGCCAGCCGGTTAGTTTACAAACAAGGCTCTTTCGGTCAGAAATCTAGTAATCTTTTTAGACCACCCAGCGTCTCTGCCTTGGTCTCACCAGTTCCATCGAGGTCTGCTTGAATATTTAGGATCATTGCCTTGCTGCACGTCTCCTTGTCATGGTACCTTCAAGTAGTTTAAAGTGCATGTGAAGTACAATACTGACGTGTTGGAAGTGTACTTGTGGTGGAAATGAATCTATAATTTCATTGGTGAGAGGAAAAATAAAGATCTGATGGAACATCCTCATCTTTATGTTTATGTATTTATGAGAATAACAGAGATAAACATCTTGAAAAGTTCAGAGGTCTGACAAAAAACAAAGATTGCTATATTTATGACCTACATGCAAACAGGCACCTGCACATTCTGAGTTTGCCAAAACTGTCTGCAAAAGATCTGTCTTTCATAACGGAAGCAAACATCTGGTGGTTAGCTACTTCCTGGCGCAACAGTTTGCTGTTCCAGTTAAAAGAGGAAGTGGTACATTGTCACACTTGCAAAAGCACACAGCGTTCAGAGACAGACAACACAGAGTTCACTTAAGACAGAAAACTAACAATGAAAATCTCATAACAATAAAGAAATACATGTGTCATTACATACTTCTATTCTGCACTTAAATACACTTTTATTTTGTAGTATAAACAGTGACAAAAACATTTAAAATACACGTCTTCTACTGTACGTCACAGTGTAATAACTTAATACGTAAAGGAGTCATTGTTGATATGGTGCCTTGGGGTCTTAATGAAATGTGTGTGACATACTTTGGTCAAAATACCCCAAGGATCAAGTAAAACAGCACCCTTTTTACCCTGTCTAAAACAGCCCTGTTCAGAGCGACCTGTTTTGAGTGCCTGTTCCTTTAAATGCTAATGAGCCAGCTGTACATTGGCTGAGGTCATACAGCCTTGCTGGTTGTGATGAGGACAACCCAATGCTAGTGACTCAAGTATGTTAATACAGTGTGTTCATGTACGAGTATGTAACGCATACAGTGTGTTTATATAAGTTACTGCTTGTTTCTGGTGTTTAAGTACATGCAAAAAACACAAAGCTCATTAAAATGTCACAAGTAAAAAATACTTTTGACCATTTATTAAGGTAAACATTGTTTTCTCATTAAATCGTTGCATTTGGTGACCTATGGCTTTAATAGTAACACAACATTCAAATACACTTTACCTGTAATGTTTTTTTTAAGATATATTTTTGGGCTTGCTGCCTCTAATCAGATAGTGTTGCGAAGGACTGATGGTTTGCCCCATAGACTCACATGCATGTGAACAGCCCTTTCACTGCTGCTGGGTCATCCCGTTAGTGCATGCACCCCTTATGGCTCTGCTCAAAGTGGCATAAGGACATGTTTAACAATAACCTGTGCTGTTTAGCAGTTGGAATGTGATGGGCTACGTGAGTAATTTAGGAAGTAGTGTCACTTTAGTAATGTGAGAAACCTTTGCTATTGAATATTGCTATTATTAATGTGAGGTTGTCACTAGCCTTATATTGTGAGATGTCTACTAGCATGATTAGTAAGTATCTCTGTTGTATTCTGTTTCTTTTGCAGAACCACACACACAAACATAACCTAACCACACACACACACGCACAAATACATCTACTTCAATACAAACAACCTGTATTCATTCCATTCATCTCAACTTTGTAATAAACCTCAACTTTGGATTGTACATCATCTCAGGCATTTTAATCAGATGCACCACAGTGGCTTCCAAGCATTTCTGACCAGACAACATAGTCTCCATAACAGATAGGGTAACTCAATACTACTGATATCATGGGGGTATAATCTGGTCTGAGGGGTATGAATTGGCCTAGGCCATAATATACCCGGGGTATAATCTAGCCTAGGCCCCTTTAACCCCAGGTATAGTCCGGACCGGGGGTATACTATGGCCTGTTACACCGGGTCCCCGTGGGCGTTCAAGCCCCCGTTCTTGGTCGGGGCTGCTGCTTGCGCCACAGCTCCCCCTGTTGTCACTTTTTAGATCTCTTTCCTGATACACGTGTATTTGTGCCAAGTGTAAAAAAATGCCTACAGAGCCCCGAAAAAGTCTGCTGCAGGGAGATACCAGCTCTTTGCGAATGACATTGTTATTATGCAGTCATCATCTGTTTTATAATCCATGTCACTTACTCTTTCAAATATTTAAAGTTACAAGACTACTGCAGCTTCAGAACCAAACTACCTGCATGGTTGATCATCCTGGCCTTGAACCCGTCTGCTTGCATGTGTTCTCACTACAGAATGCATTCGACATCTAAGAGAGCAGACTATGGGCCTTTACAGCTAAGAGAGCAGACTATGGGCCTTTACGTCTAAGAGAGCAGACTATGGGCCTTTACGTCTAAGAGGAAGAGAGCAGACTATGGGCCTTTACGTCTAAGGGGAAGAGAGCAGACTATGGGCCTTTACGTCTAAGAGAGCAGACTATGGGCCTTTACGTCTAAGAGATCAGACTATGGGCCTTTACGTCTAAGAGGAAGAGAGCAGACTATGGGCCTTTAGGTCTAAGAGAGCAGACTATGGGCCTTTACGTCTAAGAGAACAGACTATGGGCCTTTACGTCTAAGAGGAAGAGAGCAGACTATGGGCCTTTACGTCTAAGAGAGCAGACTATGGGCCTTTACGTCTAAGAGGAAGAGAGCAGACTATGGGCCTTTACGTCTAACAGAGCAGACTATTTTATATTCATGCTTACTAATACTAACCAAGCTCTCTTGTGTCTCTTACAGCGTGACCTTTGCCTACAAATGGTGATAGCTGTGCAAACATTGTTCCTCATCACCATGATCATTAAGTACATTCTTCATCACCATGATCATTGAGTACATATGTGCATTTTAGGCCAACAAGCTCTGCCCACTCACTTTGTCTCTTTCTTCCCCTCCTAATCTAGACTGTCTCTGCTGTGAGATGCTGCTGTAGTCTCTCCACCTGATCTAAACACACACACACACACACACACACACACACACACACACACACACACACACACACACACACACTCCCAGTCTATACTGTCTCCGCTGTGGGATGTTGCTGTAGTCTCTCTACCTGATGTACTTGCAGAAACCCTCTGCCTACACCTACCCACCCCCACCACACTGCCCCCCTACACCTACCCACCCCCACCACACTGCCCCCCTACACCTATCCACCCCCACCATACTGTCATGCATTAATTCTACCCCACTCATGATATATCTACATACTCTGTGCTAGCTTATTTACACATAATGTAAATAGTTGACATAGTTTTCTGTTTCACTGCTCTTCTCTATAGTAACCTTATGAGCACACTGTGTTCTAAGCTGTTCTAAAATGCTTGAATCCTCTCTCCCCATTTTATCTAATATTAATTTTATATGCATCATGTATATACCATCTTTAAGTACGTATGTATACTTTATTTATGCTGCCATATGGTAGCATGCTTACCCTGATATGTGTATGAATTCATCTGCCATGCTTCTGCACAGGGGTGACAGTGGTACAGGAGGCAAATAAGTCGTTTAGTAATCACAAGGTTGCTAGTTCGATTCCCTGTCGAAGCGTCCTTGAGCAAGACACTGAACCCCTAATTGCTCCTGATGTGCAGTGTGTGCCATCAGTGTAAATGTAAAATGTGTATACATTGTAAGTCGCTTTGGATAAAAGCGTCTGCTAAATGACTAAATGTAAATGTAAATGATTCTCCCCCTCCCTCACTCCTCCCTTCCCTTATGCCCATTAATAGGATGTGTACACAGTTAGAACCATTTGTATGTTATTGCCTTAATATCTTACAATACTCATGGAATGAATCTCATTTTCAGTCCTGTGTGTCACTCCCTCCAGACTGTGTGGCTACCAGTCAAAATATATAGATTTTTTTTTGGTTCGTTTGTTTAATGCAGACTCATCCTACTCAGGCCAGATACGCTGTTTTTGTGCTCAAAGGTTGATCTGGCGTAATGGGTCTCCATCAGTAATGCCATTAGCATTTCCTTTCCTTTACTACTTCTCAAATGTTACACAACCACTGGCAGTAGAACATCACATATTTAAAACGGCTTAAGAGTTCGATACACAGGTCTACACCCTTACTTATCAGTCTGCGTTTCTGAAACAACGTCCCTTACTCTCTCGCTCTCACACATGTAATACAGCCCCATACAAACATCCCCTGAACAAACGCATGACTGGACAAATGTAGCTTTTATTTCTTCCCTTCCTGATGAGGTTGAAAATGAATTATTCTTCCGAAGGCTCCAGAAAAGAAATAGTTCAGGCAGCGATAAAGACACTGACATCTTTGTCTCTCATTTAACATGGGGGGAAATGTTACATTCAGTATTTATTTTAAAAGCATTACATTATTGTATTGTCAAGTTGTTAATAGTATCGCGAGCTGTTACATTTTGACGGTTGTTATATTGTGGTATTTTGTGTGTTTTTTTTACCGTTCTAAGTTATTTCCATTATACTGTTCATAATTATGTGTCTCGTATTTTTTTAAATATACAAACGTTATCCATTAAAGAACTGTTATGAAAGTTGTGCTCCCGGTAAACCTACAGTGAAGTTCAGAAACTCACCCTTTAGCGTAGTTCGATTTTCTTCTGCGCCATTCCACGAGGCAGACACAATTTCCTCTTCTAAAGAAATCACTTGATTATTTCATAATATTTTGTTTCAAATCAACTTCTTCCTGCATATTCTGAGTGTGTGGTGCACGCAGGGAATTCAACAACCTCTCCTGTGTAGTAATCAAACCATCTTGAAAATTAACCAATATAATATAATAATGGTCTCACTGGTTCTTTTACTTATGGAGTGAGGAGTGAGGAGAGTCTG
>NW_024879811.1:0-17500 GCF_900700415.2 Clupea harengus | reverse complement strand
TGAGGGAAGAGGAGGGCAGATGAGGGATGAGGACAGGGAGGAGATGAGGAGATGAGGAGACAGGGAGGAGGAGATGAGGAGATGAGGGACAGGAGGAGATGAGGAGATGAGGAGATGAGGGACAGGAGGAGATGAGGGACAGGAGGAGATGAGGAGATGAGGGACAGGAGGAGATGAGGAGATGAGGAGATGAGGGACAGGAGGAGATGAGGAGATGAGGAGATGATGGACAGGAGAGATGAGGAGATGAGGAGAGATGAGGAGATGAGGGACAGGAGGAGATGAGGGACAGGAGGAGATGAGGGACAGGAGGAGATGAGGGACAAGAGGAGATGAGGGAGAGGAGGAGATGAGGAGATGAGGAGATGAGGGACAGGAGGAGATGAGGAGATGAGGGACAGGAGGAGATGAGGGACAGGAGGAGATGAGGAGATGAGGGACAGGAGGAGATGAGGGACAGGAGGAGATGAGGAGATGAGGGACAGGAGGAGATGAGGAGATGAGGAGATGAGGGTCATGAGGAGATGAGGGACAGGAGGAGATGAGGGACAGGAGGAGATGAGGAGATGAGGAGATGAGGAGATGAGGGACAGGAGGAGATGAGGGACAGGAGGAGATGAGGGACAGGAGGAGATGAGGAGATGAGGGACAGGAGGAGATGAGGGAGAGGAGGAGATGAGGAGATGAGGAGATGAGGGACAGGAGGAGATGAGGAGATAAGGGACAGGAGGAGATGAGGGACAGGAGGAGATGAGGAGATGAGGGACAGGAGGAGATGAGGGACAGGAGGAGATGAGGAGATGAGGGACAGGAGGAGATGAGGGACAGGAGGAGATGAGGGACAGGAGGAGATGAGGAGATGAGGGACAGGAGGAGATGAGGAGATGAGGAGATGAGGGTCATGAGGAGATGAGGGACAGGAGGAGATGAGGGACAGGAGGAGATGAGGAGATGAGGAGATGAGGAGATGAGGGACAGGAGGAGATGAGGGACAGGAGGAGATGAGGGACAGGAGGAGATGAGGAGATGAGGGACAGGAGGAGATGAGGGACAGGAGGAGATGAGGAGATGAAGGACAGGAGGAGATGAGGGAGGAGATGAGGAGATGAGGGACAGGAGGAGATGAGGGACAGGAGGAGATGAGGAGATGAGGGACAGGAGGAGATGAGGAGATGAGGGACAGGAGGAGATGAGGAGAGGAGGAGATGAGGGACAGGAGGGACAGGAGGAGATGAGGAGATGAGAAGATGAGGGACAGGAGGAGATGAGGAGATGAGGGACAGGAGGAGATGAGGAGATGAGGAGATGAGGAGATGAGGGACAGGAGGAGATGAGGAGATGAGGGACAGGAGGAGATGAGGAGATGAGGAGATGAGGAGATGAGGGACAGGAGGAGATAAGGGACAGGAGGAGATGAGGAGATGAGGGACAGGAGGAGATGAGGGACAGGAGGAGATGAGGAGATGAGGAGATGAGGAGATGAGGGACAGGAGGAGATGAGGGGCAGGAGGAGATGAGGAGATGAGGGACAGGAGGAGATGAGGGACAGGAGGAGATAAGGGACAGGAGGAGATGAGGAGATGAGGGACAGGAGGAGATGAGGAGATGAGGGACAGGAGGAGATGAGGAGATGATGGACAGGAGGAGAGGCCAGAGTGGGAGGAGATGAGGGACAGGAGAAGGGGGAAATAACAAAGCAAAGATGGATGAACCTGAGGGAGGGTGTGTGTGTGTGTGTGTGCTTGTGTGAGTGTGTATCCATGAGAGAGGGTGTGTGTGTGTGCTTGTGTGAGTGTGTATCCATGAGAGAGGGTGTGTGTGTGTGTGCTTGTGTGAGTGTGTATCCATGAGAGAGGGTGTGTGTGTGTGCTTGTGTGAGTGTGTATCCATGAGAGAGGGTGTGTGTGTGTGCTTGTGTGAGTGTGTATCCATGAGAGAGGGTGTGTGTGTGTGCTTGTGTGAGTGTGTATCCATGAGGGTGTGTGTGTGTGAGTGTGAGTGTGTGTGTGTGTGTGTGTGTGTGTGTGTGTATTCATACCTCGTGATCCAGCCATGAAGCCCAGGATGAGTGCTTTCTCTGGCCTTGTGTTCTTGTTGGCCATCTTGAACACCTCCTGTGCAGCATACATCTGTTCTCTCCGCACACAAAGAGCACACATGCACAGAAATCACTTCCACAGCAGTCATCAACACATTAATTAAAGATGACAGTGTACCTGTCAAACTAATCTGATGTGATGATTACATTAAATATGATTTAATCTGAATGAGGGTAGAGGTCATATATAAGGGTAGAACACATACACATGTCCCTCACTTCACACTGAATGTCTCCTTCTCCTGCCATTCTGAGAGAAAGGAGAAGCACAGTGCGCTCCTAAAATTCCATTCCATTTTACTATTCATTGAATTCAGGAAAATGTTTGAAGCACTGAGGAATAGACAAGGCATACATTTAAGGTTGATTTATCACATTTAAGACTGATTTAACACATTTAAGGCTCTAATATTTGAAACTAAACGTCTTACATATAGAAGTTTCAAATAGAAAAATCTAAATACCATTGTTATTTAGATCCTGAAATGAATGTTATATGTGAAAGGAAATTTAAAAATGTGGGTCATGCTAAGGTCACTTTTGAGATGGTCCTGCAGATTAACCCTAGATACCCCTAATCTTAACCCTAGCAGCAGCAAAAAAAATGGAGTGGCCTCTTTATTCCAGTCAGGTCTACATCTGCAGCTTTGCGATTGTGAAACTGTGGAGAGTGCAGATACGATTCCCCATGAAGTGAAACTTCCAGATGTGCAGAAGAAGCATGATTCCAGATGAGAGTTATTTGGGTTTGTGACTATTTCTATCAGAATGGAAAAGTGTACTTCGGGCCATGTAGCTATTTTTCCTGAACAGTTCTTGAAATGTGTCGTATTTACTAACATGAGGAAAGGGGTGCTGTGCAAGCTGAACATAAAGCAAAGCTGTTGTGGATACTTGACCAGAACTCCTAACCCTAACCCTAACCCTGACCAACAGACATCTTGCACACCTTGTATCACTCTTGACCAAAACCATATTCTCCCGGGGATGTCTGCATTAAATTGGCACCCCTAACTAACCGCCAACAATCTTAACTAACTTACAAAAAAAGTAAATACTAGCCACACAAGTGTGTCTGTATGGAACTTAAACATACTGTTTGTGCTGTGATGGATCCTTGGTTCCAGTGCGAAAGATCACGAAATACGTAGGCCGTATGGTTCTGACTAAGGCCCTCGTTACCATTGGGCCCAGTGAAATCACGGACACCTACAAGTTGCCTTAGGGTAAGACCACTGCGACCTCAAAGCCTGTCAGGGCTACGGTTGGGATTGTCAGATAAAGACTGATGCCTGTTGCCTACACCTATAATGTGTACTAAAATGTTACAAGACACCTTCATAAGTGACAGATAAGACAGTATTCTTCATTATGTATTGACGAGTGCCCTCTAGTGTCCAATACTAGTATTACATCCAGATGATTACTTGCCAGCTAAAATGTGTAGTGCCTCCACCGGCCAACACAGAGCTGACTCTATCCGCCCTGGAGGTGAGAGTCGGGGACGAACTTGAGCTGACATTGGAGCTGTGCCCAGCACTGAGGTCATCTTCAGTGAACATTGGAGCTGTGCCCAGCACTGAGGTCATCTTCAGTGAACATTGGAGCTGTGCCCAGCACTGAGGTCATCTTCAGTGAACATTGGAGCTGTGCCCAGTACTGAGGTCATCTTCAGTGAACATTGGAGCTGTGCCCAGCACTGAGGTCGTGTGGGGTGTGTGTGTGTGTGTGTGTGTGTGTGTGTGTGTGTGTGTGCATGGACGGATTAAGAAACCACGGGCCCCTGGGCCTGGACATGTTGAAGGCCCCCCCCTCCGCGAAAAAAATTATTGTGCGCCCGCAAAACACGCACGCACGCACACGCACACACAAACACAACCAATGTGTTAGATTTTACGGTCGAATTAGATACTTTGGCTATTGTATTGGGAAAGTAAACAGGTCAAAGTTTACTCTGTAACATCCAACTTCGGTGAGGTGTGCACTGCCCTGTTATTGTTTCTGACATTACATGTGACAGGGCAACAGCCGAGTGATTCTTTTCCAAATTGAAACTGATTAAGACCTACCTGTGGGGCAGCATGGGGCAGGAGAGGCTGAATGGGCTGCCTATCCTGTCCATTGAAAAATCGAATCTTGCATCACCACTTTTATGTTTGAAAGGCGTCGTCCGGCAGGTGTAGCCTACTGTGCCTGCTTGTAGGTCTTGACTTTCAGATTCTGCGCCTAAACTAGCTATATCGTATCGTCTCATCACATGATCAAATAGAGACTTGACATTGGACAACAAGATACATATTACCCAGCAATCATCATTGCATATCTGTATATGACAAAAATAACAAAGAAAATAAGAAATTATTCATTTAATTGAATCGTTTTTTTAATAGTTGCTATAGTGTGTGTACGATAAGCATACAGTATAATTTTGTTATAGATTGCTACTGACGATTCCCCCTAAAAATTATGAAAACCATGACAGAGACAGGTTTGCCATTTTGAGGCAATATATAGCATAAGCTATCCTCAGCACTTCCAAAAAGTCATGCTTGATCACCGTCGCATTAATCTAGCTTTTTCTAACACAGCACAGGAGGTGTGTGTGTGTGTGTGTGTGTGTGCTAAGCTCTGTCTGGTGTGTTATACAGTGGTGAGGGAGGTGTGTGTGTGTGTGTATAGCTCTGTCTGGTGTGTTATACAGTGGTGAGGGAAGTGTGTGTGTGTGTGTGTGTGTGTGTGTGTGTGTTAAGCTCTGTCTGGTGTGTTATACAGTGGAGAAGGAGGTGTGTGTGTGTGTGTGTGTGTGTTAAGCTCTGTCTGGTGTGTTATACAGTGGAGAAGGAGGCGTGTGTGTGTGTGTGTGTGTTAAGCTCTGTCTGGTGTGTTATACAGTGGTGAAGGAGGTGTGTGTGTGTGTATAGCTCTGTCTGGTGTGTTATACAGTGGTGAGGGAGGTGTGCGTGTGTGTGTGTGTGTGTGTGTGTGTATATAGCTCTGTCTGGTGTGTTATACAGTGGAGAAGGAGGTGTGTGTGTGTGTGTGTGTTTTAAGCTCTGTCTGGTGTGTTATACAGTGGTGAGGGAGGTGTGTGTGTGTGTGTGTGTGTGTTAAGCTCTGTTTGGTGTGTTATATAGTGGTGAGGGAGGTGTGTGTGTGTGTGTGTGTGTGTGTGTTAAGCTCTGTCTGGTGTGTTATACAGTGGTGAGGGAGGTGTGTGTGTGTGTGTGTGTGTGTGTGGGTGTGTGTGTGTGTATAGCTCTGTCTGGTGTGTTATACAGTGGTGAGGGAGGTGTGTGTGTGTGTGTGTGTCTGTGTGTGTGTGTATAGCTCTGTCTGGTGTGTTATACAGTGGTGAGGGAGGTGATTGAGGTCCATGCTAATGACTACATGATGAAGCTGGTGGAACAGACCAACCTGCACTTCATCGTCACCAGGAAGGCCAGGGAGACAGGCCAGATCGTCTCGGCGATGCTCACCGTTGCCATGCGCAAACCCAAACTCATAGTGAAGGTGTGTGATCCTGCTCTCCCTCTGCTCTCTCTCTCACACTCATTCCTCATCATTTCAATGTTTTTCTGTTTATTTCTATTCTTTCTTGCATCTCTCTCTCTCCCTCTCTCTTATTCACTGTAAATAAGGAGGAGACAAATCAGACTGGCATCATAATGTCACGCTGTTTCCACTGGAAGTCAGAGAAATGCTCTAAACTGCTAAATGAAACTCACTGTTGTAGTTTATTTTTTTTTATATTTTATCTTTATTGAGGCCAACAGGTTTCAAACATTGTAGGATACTTTTCCTTTTACATCATTTTTCTTATGATTTACAGGTGCCTGATATATAGGAAAAACTAAATAAAAAGGAAGAAAACAAATAGAAAATATAACTACAGGAATTTTCCATCTGTGTCACTACCTCATATCAGTATCAGTTTTCTTTCCAGGCCCATTTATTTATTTATTTATTTTACATTTTTGTATTTTAACAATAAGAACAGTTCAAACATAGGGGGAGTTTCACTATGCCTCTCTGAGAGAGAATAAAGAAAGAAAAGAAAAAAGGACAAGCATATACATATACAAATACAGCCAAACAAAAAAAAACTTCAAACTAAATCTGATCTTAAGCCTATATGTTCAACATACCCAGTCCATTTAGACCATATCCTAGAAAATGTGTCAGTCTGGATTTTGAGGGAGTAAGATAACTTTTCCATTTTATATATATCATGAACCACATCTAACCATACTCCTATTGTAGGAGTCTTGTTTTAACCACCTTCTTGAGATTGCTTTTTTGCTCGCCACCAGAAGTATAAGTAACAACCTTTTATCTCTGTAATCCCAAGAGTCGAATGAGATGTTTCCTATGTATAAAGTGTCAAACCTACATGGGATGATTACTTTGAAGGTTGCTTCCAAGTGAGAGTGTATTTCTTGCCAGTATGAAGTTAGTACTGGGCAATCCCAGAAGACATGAAAGTGATTGGCCTCATTTGCTCCACAGGCCCTCCAGCAGGCTGTGCTAGGTATTTGGGTCCGTTGTTGTACTGGTGTTATAAAAAATCTGGACAAGTTTTTCCAGCTATATTCTCGCCAAGTATTTGAGCATGTTGTTCCCCATTGTAATCTACATAAGCATTCCCAATCTTCTTCAGATATTGGAAGACCACCTTCCTTTTCCCATTTCTCCTTAATATATAGAGTGTTGTCTGGACTGTCTTGGCGCAACCCATGATATAATCTAGACACAACCTTCTTGCATATTGATGAATTGTTTGCACCTTTGAACACTTCCAAAATACCTGTCTTTTGCCCTTCTATTGCTCTGGCTATATTTTCCTGAAAGTAGTGTCTAACCTGGAGATACCTATAGAAATCTTGGCGTTGTAGTCCATGCTCTTGTTGATACAATTCAAAGCTCTTAAGTGTTCGTTTATTTACAAATGTGTAGTAAGTAGTAAGCCCCCCCTTTGATCCAAGTCTTAAATCTGGAGTCCAGACTATTAGGAGAGAAATCTGTGTCAAAAGCACACCATCTTAATATTTTTAGGCTGGGTTGCACCAACATGGATTAAATTAATCCTGGTTTAGAGTTAATCTAGGTTTAGTAAATCCAGGTTTAAACTGGTTTATAATTAATCAGAGTTGTGTTGCACATCTTAATTTTAACCCTGGATTAGTTAAACTAGTTTAAACCAGAGTTAAAACACGATTAGTTTATGTTCAATGTCCGCCATGATGGATTCCGACGAAATGTAAACAAATTCACAATGTATGTTTAACAAATACGGAACTAAATAGCCCTAAATAAATGCATGCGCTCTTTTTCCTAAACTATCTGCGTTTTGAATAAATGCCGTTACTGATACCGTTGGCGTTTGTACTTTATACCTACCACAACAGCGGCTATAGCTAACCAACCCCGTCAATTTAGCCAGCTAGCTAACTACTAACTATGGCACGGCAAAGAGGGTCTAACTTCTCAACATTTGAAAAGATGTTGGTGGCCGAAATAATGGAGGAGTTTGGGATCACCATTGAGGATAAAAGGACTGACAGCAGTACTTTAGAAAAGAAGGAGAAGAGCTGGGTACGGTTAGCAGACCGCTTTAACGGCTCTACAGGAATAAAGGAGCCGAGGGACAGGGCACAATTAAAAGCCTGTTGGAAAAATTTGAAGGCTAAAGCTAAAAAAGATGCAGCGGAAGAGAGGCGTAGCTTATTTCAAACCGGCGGAGGACCACCTACAAATACGGATCCTATATCAAAAAAGATAATTGTTATGATCCCGCAACAAATTTCCCCCCTCCCCAACCCCTACGACGATGACGGCGCTTTAGATGAGACTACAGCAACAGAAGCTACAAGTAAGTAACTACCAACTTGCAGCAATAACGTGACAAAAATGACGAAAGTAGGCTATAATTTTGCCTTCAAAGCATTTGTTAGAGCCGATGCATTACATACCCCTCAGATGTTTATAATAATTTTCAAATTGAATAGCACATCATACTACAGAAATAACAGTTCCATGTTCTCTAGTAGCCTATGGTATTGTTGTATTAAATTAGTTATTTCCTATGTTATTGGACCTCAACAGACCTCAAGAGTAACCTCCTAATGTGTAATGTAATGTAACGTTTTTTTTGTTTTGTTTAGCTGACACTATTATTATACTGGAGCCAGTGGAGCCACATGCAAGAAACATGGAAGCAGCAGCATCAACAGTGGACCCCCCTGCTAAGCACCCTAAACTTACCTGTCACCAGGAGCTTCTGGCATTAGAGAAGGAGAGATGCATGCTGGACATCGAAAATGCTAAATTAAAAAAAGATGTCCTGTTGCTACAAAAAGAGGTCCTAACTCTTCAGAAGCAAAGGCTACTGGATCTAAGCCAGGCACAACGAATTGAAAACATTTTGAATGAATTCTGAAACTTAAATTTCGCATTATATTTGTATTTATTGGAGTAAAATGTCAAATTGGCAGTCCCCTTGTCTTGCTGTTCTTGTTAGTTCTTCCCTGTATGGATGAGAAAGTAAGAAGCTTATTAGTTGTTAAGTATGGGTTAAGGTAATCTATTGTATAAGTGCACATATCAATCAAAATATAACAGTTTTCTGCCAATACTGACCTTAATTACGCTGCAAAGTGGTTTTCGATCAGTGTTCTCCTGACAGCATTGCCATTTGCGTTTCCAGCATTCTGCACTTGAGCATCTGCCAAATCATCTTCAAGTGGGTGCTCTTCCTCCTCGGGTAGCTCATCTCCTACTCTCTTCCCAAAGTTGTATAAAACAGCTACTGCAACAATTATAGTCAGGGTGGTGTCCAATTTTGTGCGGAGTCCCTCCTGTATACAAGGAAATCTCCGCTTCCACACCCCAAACACTCTCTCTATTACCCCTCTTGTTTTAATGTGAGAGTAGTTGAAGTTTTTTTCGGCCTGGGTCTGAGGGTTCAAAAGAGGAGTCATTAGGTATGGGCGACATGCATAACCATTGTCCCCTACTAGGTGTCCACGGATCTCCCCTCTTTCCAGCAGTGCACAAAGTTGACTGTTGTCAAAGATTCGGCTGTCGTGTGTGATCTGGGCCTGGTCATCACACACAACTTGAACATTTATCGAGCAGTAGCCCTTTCGATTTCGAAACAGTTCCCCATTCTCACCACCTGGGCTGGTAATGGGAATGTGGGTGCAGTCAATAGCCCCAATTACTCCCGGAAAACCTGCTCTCCCATAAAATTCAGCTGTTGTCTCTCTCCTGGGTTCAAAGCGTATATACTGATTCTTCAAACCAGCAATTGCCTTGGACACTCGGCTGACAATTCTGCAAACTGTTGATTTATGCACTCCGAAAAGATCCCCATCAACCATCTGAAAACACCCTGTAGCATAAAATCGCAAAGCTACTAGGAGCTGGAGAAGTGGTGGCACAGCAAAATTCCTCTCACTTCCATGCTTGATTGCTGGTCCAACCTTCCCATTCAGGTATATGACAGACTCCTTTTTGAATCTATAACGATGTGAAAACTCGCTGTTGTCGTAGAATTCAATTGGGTTTAACCTATCTCTAATTTTCCTGCGAGGGACTCTTTCCACTAACCCCATCCAGCGAAGATATGCAGCCATGTTGTCAATAAAACTGAGTTAAACCTCCTCCAGGGGTGGTTTAAATATAAGTGCTAATCCAGGTTTAGACTAGGTTTAAAATGACTGGTGCAACAGATTTAATTTTAATCTAGATTTAAATGGGAATTAAACAGAGATTGCCAAAGGGTTAGATTAACCCAGGATTAATTGTAAACTAAGGTTAAACTAGGTCGCTAGGTCATAAAAAGTCACATTGCTCTATTATGGGCTAAACAGTCACATAATCAAACTCACCATTCCAGGGCGGGAGATTGAATCAGTTGGATAATCTGTTGGCATCAGGCTACTATCCACTGTCCACATTCTGGGGTGGATCATCTCTTCGGAAGGCTTGCAGTCGCTCTTTGTAGTGAGGGGTTCCAGAACTTTCCACTTGTCGGGCTCGTCCGATTCTCTGCCAGCTTAGTTTTTGAAGGCGCTCCATCATTGTCTCAGGTTGCTTGACAGGCACGATGTTAAATCCCTTCTTAGCCAAGTCCTTCGTTGCCTCTCCCACGGTGTCGTAGATCTTGTCTCCTTCCCAGTATCTCACTTTTAGTCGGGCAGGGAAGAACGTTTGAAACTTGATGTCTCGCTCCTTGAGAGCTTTTCTTACTTCAGCATATTCTTTTCGCCTTTGCAGAATGCGTGGCGGGTAATCATTGTCAACATTAATTTGTGTTTTTTCCAACATCAAGCCCTTCTTTTGCCATGCTTTTCTAACTACCATCTCTTTGGTTCGGAAGCTGGCGAATTTGACAATGATAGATCTTGGCTGTGCATTTGGCGGTGGCTTAGGTCCTAGTGAGCGATGGGCTCTCTCGATTTGTAGAGTCGTTGTATCAGCAATGTCGAGGTTATCACCCAGCAGTTGTTCTACCAACTCAGTCACTGATGCACTATCCTTTTGGGCCCCTTCTGGAATCCCATATAAGCGGATATTTACTCGTCGTGAGCGGCTCTCCTGCTCGAATAACTTTGTCTCCATTTGAGCATGAAGTTTTAGCATTTCTGACAAAACACCCTCGACATTTTGTAATCTTTCTTCTGCCTTTTCGATTCGGTCTTCGGCCTCCTCCAGTCTATTGTTTGTTTTTGTTATTTCTCCTTTGATTTCCGCCAGTTTAGATTTATTGTCCTGTCGAAAGTCTCTTAATTCTTGGAGGATCAAAGCTAGATTAGCCGTTGGTTCTCTGTCAGGGCTAGCCGCGTAAGAATTTCCAGTTTGCGTCCCTGTTTGCCCTGTTTTTTTTATTTATTTTCCTTCTTTTTTACCCCTAGCTGACATCCTTGCACCTCTTACTCAATATTTTCAGTTCGTAAACGTAATTCAATGTTTAAGGAGCATGGAAACATTTCGAATACTCGGGAGCTGTTCCTCTATGCTGCCCTCGTGTCTATGTCTCGGCCGGAAGCTCACTGTTGTAGTTTAAATGTTTGACTTGCCTCAAGTGGCTGCCTATTTTGAGTGTCATTGTGCATCAACAATAGCAACAAAGAGAGAGAAAATGAGTGTAAAGTCTCTGGTTGAACTTGAACACTTTCAGGAAATGCACCCCTGCACTCCCCACAGCACCCAGCACCCGAGCCACAAGTGTTTCATCTCCAACTAAAGACTGAGCAAAAAGCATCCTGATCACGGGATAATGATAATTATATATTGATTAGTGATAATACTAACAACTCACACAGACTATTTTCAGTGTGGACTCCAAATGACCACAAATATAGAATCATTGAACAATAAACATTAATCTGTTCTCATCGGTCATGTTTATTATCAATATTAGAATTAAGGGAATATTAATGAAAACATTCTTGATACACTACTGACATTATTTGTTTTATACACAATGTAGAGGAATATTTAATGTGGAACAAAATGTGAATGGATTCATGAGAGTCTAGATATATATGCTGATATGTTTACAGTTTGGATCTTTCTTAAATTCAGAGATCAGCTGCCATGTTGAGGGTCCAGGATAATTCCCAACCAGCTGAATCTCTCTGAGTGCTGATGGGTTTGATCTCACTGCTGATAGTAAAGATCTGAGGCCTTTATCTGTAATACTGCACCACATCAGGCTGTAGAGAGAAAGAAGGAAAGCCTCCATTAGATCAGCTGAGGGACACACATGAGGACAAAGAGGGAAGCAGTTATTACCTCATGTGTTCTGTGCATGCTGGACATGTAAGACATCAAAATAAACCACATCCATATTTCTGAAAGGAGAGAGTATAAATGTACAAAGTACAGTATGTGAGTGTAATACAGTTAATGCTTTTGGGTTTCAAAACAAGGTGAAATGTGTGTGTGTCTCTATATTATATGTTGCATATGTGTGTGCGTGTGTGTGAGAGAGGGAACATGTACATTTCCTCTCAGCAGTCAGTACTTGGTATTGTGATACTCACTTTAGTTTAGCCTGACAGACAGTAGAGAGAAAATTACACATTTTCTTTGTTTCCTTTTATATGATAAAATGTTACTGTCAATGGCCCTCATTCTCAAACATTTTCTGAAGTTTCTTCTGAAATGTTTCTTACGGGCTTCGGAAAAACAACGTAAGCAAAAGACATCCGCCAAATTCATGCACGCTTGAAAATGTGGTCCTACGCAGCAGAAGTTTTCTGGGCTGTGCTCCCCCGGAAGAGTTTTCTTAAATTGAAAGCGCGTTCTCGTGCTCCTGAATTTGCATACATACACGCCCTGCCAGCTCCTTATAAGGGCACGCAACCGTAGTGACGTGTGCAGTCGGAATCGACCGAATCTACACGAAAGCAACAGCAGTGTTCGTGTACATTACATTTAGTCATTTAGCAGACATTTTTGTCCAAAGCGACGTACAAGGGATAGAACAGTCAAGCTACGAGCAATAGAGACCTAGTGTAACAATAAATACTACTTTACATAAGAAATAGAAAAACGAAATAGGAAATAAAAACGAAGTGCAGGAATGTAACTGCTATAAGTGCAAGTTAAGCACTAGTCGAAGTGTCAGTTAGGAAGGGAGGTGCTCTCTGAAGAGTTGGGTCTTCAAAAGCTTCTTAAAGGTAGAATGGGACGCGCCTGCTCTGGTAGTGCTAGGCAGTTCGTTCCACCAACGTGGAACTACTTGAAAATTCTGGATTGCCGTACTTGCACAGACGGCAGTGCCAAACGACGCTCACTAGACGAGCGCAGCATTCCGGTGTAGTCCTTTTATTTATTTTATGACATCACGGTGCCTCGTAGAATCATGACTATAGGCCTACATGTGAAACGTAATTGTTAATGATACTTTAATCCGAGGATCTGTAGAGTTGATGTGAACGCAATCACCAACGATTTCTCACAAATTCATTAACACGGAGAGTTTTCTTAAATGCGATTCCTCAAAAGGAATCGCATTTGAGAAAACTCTGGCCGAGTTACGACTGCTATTTCGAGTTCGGAAAGTCTTCTGAAGTTCAGAGCAAATCCCAGATGAGAAAACTTTCATGAATGCCAAATGTTGTCCTAAATCCAATTCCGAAGAAATTCCTCTTAAATTCCTCTTAAATTCTTCTTAACTGCGTTCGAGAATGAGGCCCAATGTTTTTTTCTTAATATTGTGTGTGTGTGTGTGTGTGTGTGTGTGTGTGTGTGTGTAAGTGTGTTTGTGTATATGTGTGTGTGTGTGTGCGTGTGCGTGCGCGTGTGTGTGTGTGTGATAAAGATGGGAAGGGAGTGTGGTAAGAAGTGTTTTGTCCAATCATTTCCACACTTGTCTCAATACCATGTCCACTTTTTCCAAACTCTCCACACAGTGTGCTTGTCGCGCCAGCGCTGAGCCCTGCTCCTGCCACGCCCCCTCCTGATTCAACACACCTTAGTCACCTTCCCAATCTCCTGATTGGTGGATTACCTGCACCTATCACTCCCTCCACCACTAGAAAAACTGCTCACTCCCCTCACTCCCTTGTCTGGCCTCGTATCACTAAGGACTACAATCCCCACGATTCACTCCGTTTCCATATCTGCCCCGACTCCCACTTCCAGGTCTTCCTATCCGTTTGCATTTCCTCCTGTGCTTATTGGTCCTGTATTAGTTCCTGTTTACTCCTGGTTTGCCTTTTGGTTTTCCCAAGATACTTCTGAGCTTTGGGGTTTTGACTCCCTATCTTCTGTGTCGTTTGGACTCTTAAATCCTGCTTTACTTTTGTGTTTGTCCCGTTTTTTCCACTGTTCCCCTGGCTTTGGCTGTTCCCAATAAAACTCCATCTACCACACGTCTCTGTGTCACCTGAAGTCCCTGACAGCTTTACAGACACACACCAGAGAACATCAGTTAACCTTTGGTGCAAAATGCACTCCAACCACCAAAACACTTCATACTTCACCCACTGCCATAACCAGAGCATATGCTCTCTCCCATTAAACTACATTATCACTACATTATCACTCAATGTACAGTGAACTAAAAAAAACAAACAACCTGAAACATTGCAAAATGCAAATGTAATGTGTTGCTGTATCCTCTAGTTTTGCAAAGTTAAGTGTTGCGTTGCAAAAAAAAAAATCATACAGTACATATTGTAATCCAAATCAAATACAGTAAATATGCCTCAAGACAGCTCTATGCTAAAGTTTCTGTGGTATACTATAGTACAGTTGCAGACACTTTTCTTTCCCAGTACAGTAAGTGAAACATCAATACATGAGACTACCACTAGAAGTCTCCTGCAGCCCAAATCCTAAAATTGTAATTTGTAAGTATGTGTGTGTCTGTGTTCGTAACAGTCTGTGTCTGTAAGTGCGTTTGTATGTGATAAAGATGGGAAAGGAGAGTGTGTGGTAAGGGTGTGTGTGTGTGTGTGTGTGTAATAAAGATGGAAAAGTAGAGTGTGTTGTAAACGTGTGGGTGTGTGTGTGTTTGTAGGAGTGTGTGTGAGTGATAAAGATGGAAAAGGAGAGTGTGTCGTAAGTGTGTGTGTGTGTGGGGGTGGGGGGGGTGGGGGGGTGGAAGGGTGTTTCTTTGTGTGTCTGGTGAAGATGGATAAGGAGAGTGTGTTGTAAGTGTGTGTGTGTTTTTGTATGATTGAGTGTATCAGTGAGTGTGATTGTAAGAATGTGTGGGTGTGTGAGTTTGTGTGCGTGTGTGAGTTTGTGTGCAAGTGTGTCTGAATGTGTGTGTGTGATAAAGATGGCAAAGGAGAATGTGTTGTAAGTGTGTGTGTGTGTGTGTGTGTGTGTGTGTGTGAGTGTGTGTGTTTGTAAAAGTGCATGTGTGCAAGTGTGTTTGTGAGTGTGTGATGAAGATGGAAAAGGAGAGTGTTGTAAGTGTGTGTGTGTGTGTAATAAAAATGGAAGAGGAAAGTATGTGTGTGTCTGTGTTTGTAACAGTGTGTGTCTGTAAGTGCGTTTGTATGTGATAAAGATGGGAAAGGAGAGTGTGTGGTAAGGGTGTGTGTGTGTGTGTGTGTGTGTAATAAAGATGGAAAAGTAGAGTGTGTTGTAACTGTGCATGTGTTTTTTAAGTGTGTGTGTGAAAGAGTGTGTATGTGTGTGTGTGTGTGTGTGTGTGTGTGGGTGGGGGGGGGGGGGTGCGAGTGTGTGTGTGTGTGTGTTTGTAAGAGTGTCTGTGAGTGATAAAATGGAAAAGGAGAGTGTGTTGTAAGTGTGTTCGTGTGTGGGGGGGTGGGGGGGTGGAAGGGTGTTTCTGTGTGTGTCTGGTGAAGATGGATAAGGAGAGTGTGTTGTAAGTGTGTGTGTGTTTTTGTAAGAGTGTCTGTGAGTGATAAAATGGAAAAGGAGAGTGTGTTGTAAGTGTGTTCGTGTGTGGGGGGTGGGGGGGTGGAAGGGTGTTTCTGTGTGTGTCTGGTGAAGATGGATAAGGAGAGTGTGTTGTAAGTGTGTGTGTGTTTTTGTATGATTGAGTGTATCAGTGAGTGTGATTGTATATGCATATAGTATGTGTGTGTGCTAAGTTTGTATACATGAATGTGTGTATTTGTGTTTGCATCTGTGTGTTTGTAAGTGTGTATGTTTGTTTGTCTTTATGTGTGTGAGTGTGTATGTTTGTTTGTCTTCATGTGTGTGTTTGTGTGTAGGTGTGTGTGCTTGTAAGTGTATGTGTCTGTGTGTGTGTGTGTAATAAAGATGGAAAAGGAGAGTGATGAGAAGTGTTTACTGCTGAATTAATAGTGACCCTTTACATGTGAAGATCATGACAGTTCACCATCACTGTCAAATTCACTGATATCAACTCAGTATTTGGTCTTGTGATACTCACCCTAGTATCTCCAGTTTACAGTTGGGATCCTCCAGAAGAGAAGAAGATGCTTCACTTCTGAGTCTCCTGCTTTATTCCCATTCAGCCACAGCTCTCTGATGTGTGAGGGGTTTGATCTCAGTGCTGATGCAAGAGAACTGAAGCCTTCCTCTGTAATACTGCAGTCTGTCAGGCTGTAGAGAGAAGGAGAAAAAACATGTTTCATCTCAGTTTACTGTTGGCACTTCCATTAGCACTTAATATAGCAGACAGTGACTTAATAGTCACAATTTGAGGACTAGAGAAAGTAACAATGAAAACAACGTTTTGAAAATGAAATGAAATTTAAATCTAATGTAAAGCTTAAAGCAGCTTTATAAGGGGACAGGGGATGAATCTGTCACTTTGGAAAAACTCTGGATTCATTGCACATAGAAAGCACCTTTAAGTCGTTCAAAAGACTTAACTAGACTTCCATAGAGAATAACAAAGGATAGGAAACAGAACAAGCTACTGCCCAATTAGGCCAGTTTACATTTGGGATCCTCCAAAAGAGAAGAATGCAGCTAATGTATGTTGACTGAAGAAAATGTAACAGCATCCACTAACCTCAGTTATTGTGCATGTGTTTTTTTAAGTGTGTATGTGTGTGTGGGGGGGGGGGGGGTGTGCAAGTGTGTGTGATTAAGATGGAAAAGGATAGTGTGTTGTAAACGTGTGTGTGTGTTTTTGAAAGAGTGTTTGTGTGTGTGTGTGTGTGTGTGAGTTATAAAGATGGAAAATGATAATGGGGGGGTGGGGTGGGGTGGAAGGGTGTTTCTGTGTGTGTGTGTGTGTGTTTGTATGATTGAGTGTATAAGTGTGTGTGATTGTAGGAATGTGTGGGTGTGTGAGTTTGTGTGCAAGTGTGTTTGTGTGTGTGTGTGTGTGTGTGTGTGATAAAGATGGAAAAGGAGAATGTGTTGTAAGTGTGTGTGTGTGTGTGTGTGTGTGTGCATAAGTGTGTGTGTTTGTAAAAGTGCATGTTTGCAAGTGTGTGATGAAGATGGAAAAGGAGAGTGTGTTGTAAGTGTGTGTGTGTGTGATAAAAATGGAAGAGGAAAGTGTGTGTGTGTATGTATATATGCATGTAGTTTGTGTGTGTGTTAAGTTTGAATACATGAATGTGTGTATTTGTGTTTGCATCTGTGTGTTTGTAAGTGTGTATGTTTGTTTGTCTTTATGTGTGTGTGTGTGTACAGCTCAAAATTACAACGTCAAAATAAAAGTCTGGATGAAACTGAAATTTTTACAAATTCGACAATTCAAATTAAATGCCTGGAGGCAGAACAGCCCTTTAAGACGTTTAAAAGACTTAACTAGACTTCCACAGAGAATAACAAAGGATAAGAAACAGAACAAGCTACAGCCCAATTAGGCCAGTTTACATTTGTGATCCTCCAAAAGAGAAGAATGCAGCTAAAGGCCCCCTCACACCATGACGTTCTTGTCAACGTTCTATGAAGTTAGAGGAAACGTTGGTAATCGTCCATTGT
>NW_024879810.1:37500-68149 GCF_900700415.2 Clupea harengus | reverse complement strand
TAGGCCCATTCGGTAATCCATCCCTCCTTGCACCTCGTGGTTTTCCAGTACTCATCTTGGGATATGTCTGTTCCCTGTGCGTTGCTTTGTTATATACTCTGTTACAACCCTTTGTGGCCCCTTCAGGCTTTTGACTGTCAGTACACAGACAGGGCGGGTCTGGCTGGCCAGATACCTGTACACCAGTGGCGGCTCCTGAAAAAATTCTCAGAGGGGGCAATTTTTTGGATAATGATTAAGGCGACCCATTCAGTACGTAGGTACATTAAGTTAGCTGATTAACTTATACAGCAATACCTTTTGTTCACTATTGGCAGCACACAACAGTAATATGTCCCCTCTTGCTACATAGCTAGAGTAGCAAGTGAAGAAGCTATGGAAGAAAGTTGCATCCAGGAGCCTTCATAAGCAAACATGATGTGGCTCCACATTAAATGATCCCACTTTTTCATTATCCACATGTCTCAAATGTTGTATGATGTAACATAGCTTAACAGGACACATGATATGTCCAGTAACAACATAAAGAAGGGGGCAACATATAAGTCAAAACCAACAATATTTATTGACTGGTCTTTGAAAGTATTGGCTTACAAAAGCAAAATAAGTCATCACATAAAAAATAATTCAGTGTTAGTGCAAGAAGCGAACTGTGAAACACACTGTGAAACCTATGAAAAGTGACAGTGGTATATAGAAATACAGACCACGTTAGCCACTTCACGACCGCAATTTTCTTTCGTTCAAATTCTTGGATGTAGGATTTACCTCCCTTTGTAGAAACCTGTTGAATGGATACATTTGGTCTAGGAAGTCCTAATTGTTTTGTTGTCAATGTATCTTCATTAGTACGCCGAAAAAGGGGTTTCTGTCAAAGAGCGAATCGAGTTGTTGCACTGAACAGGAGCCATCTTGACAGAATATCCCTCCGTCGAAGCTGTATGTAAGCTGTATATTTAGTCATTTAGCAGACGCTTTTATCCAAAGCGACTTACAAGGAAATTGCATTTATATATCAGGATTTTTTTTTCCCCTTTTCCCGTAGGCAGTGCGTCGCCCCAATCGCCCTTATGGACAAGCCGCCCCTACTGTACACACCTGTTGAGGGGTGTGGGGATAAAAACAGGGTTCACTTCTCTCTCTTGTTGGGCCCTCCTAGCCTTGGTTTTAACACGGTTGCTTTTGTTAACACGTCTCTCTCTCCCACAGGCTGTTGATACTTTACACACACACACGCGCGCACACACGCACACACGCACACGCACACACACACACACACACACTTCACTCCCCTAGACATTTTTTTATTTTGATAACGTTTGACAATTTTCAATAAATTATATTTTCTTTAAACCTAACTCCATTGTCCATCTCCCTCTTTATGTTGCGGTAACGAGACGACTCTAACAGCTCTTTCTGTTTCATTATGGTGACAGGTGTTGTGTGATTAAGGGGGACTGTGTGTGTCATGGGGGACTGGATATGCTGCCAGTGCAAATGTCTCAAGTAGAAAATGGCCTTATTAAAACAGTGTTAGAGGGGGAGTGCGCTGCCGAGTCATAACTACCTCTGCTGATGGCCCTCACTGGACAGGAAGTGGGGGACTGCGTGGCTCAGCTCTTGCCCCACGGGCAGCCTGCCACTCAGGCCAGAGCTTGCCCGTGGGCATGGCATTTCAGGAGGCGCTCACACTGGATGGGTACCTGTGAGAGAGAGAGACGACCACCAGACCTGCTAATGAGTCACAGGGGACAATGAGAGGAGAGAGGGGGTGGGGAGAGAGAGAGTGAGAGACAGGGAGAGAGACATAGATATAGAGAGAGAGAGGGAGAGCTTGTGCACAAGACAGAATGTAACGAGGGAGAGAGAGAGAAAAAAGAGAAAAGATATTAAGGGATTTTATGGGGGAGATTTTGGGAGGAAGAGAGGGAAGGTGAAAGAGAAAGAGACCAAGAAAAACCAAGAGTGCAGCAAACAGACGGGGTGAGGGAGGAAATGTCACAGAGGGGAACAAGGTGAGGAAAAGAAGATGGATTCTCACAACCACAAACACGCCTGAATCCATCTGAGCGAAGAGTTAGAGTGAGAGATGCTGATGTGGCTGGGAAAGAAGATGGTATGGAAGATGTTGGAGTAGAGTTAGAGGAAGATGTTGGAGTACAGTTAGAGGAAGATGGGGTTGAAGATGTTGGAGTAGAGTTAGAGGAGGATGTTGGAGTAGAGTTAGAAGATGGGGTGGAAGATGTTGGAATAGAGTTTAGGGAAGATGTTGGAGTAGAGTAAGAGGAAGATGTTGGAGTAGAGTTAGAGGAAGATGGGGTGAAAGATGTTGGAGTAGAGTTAGAAGAAGATAGGTGGAGTAGAGTTAGAGGAAGATGGAGTGGGAGATGTTAGATGAAGATGAATGAGAATGCTAGTGTCTGGAGGGCAGCGGGGAGGAGAGGAAGCAAATTAAATGCTGTGAGGCTAAAAGCTGAGTGGAGCTGTGGAGAGCTGAGAGAGGGAGAGTGGAGGACGGCGGAGTGGAGGAGGAATAGAGAGAGATAGGGTCGAAGTGGAGGACGGCGGAGTGGAGAGAGGGATAGAGAGAGATAGGGGTGGAGAGAAAGGTGGAGAGATGGAAGTGGAGGGGAGACAGAAAGACAGAGAGAGAGAGGAATGGAGAAAAGTGGAAAGAGGGCGAGAGGGGGGGGGGTCGAGGGGAAATAAAGAGAGACGTGGGCGTGTGATGGAAGGGAATGAGAGTGCTTGCTGAGAGTCAAAGAGCAAAGCTGGAGAAGAGTCACATCAGTGTATCTGAACCAGAGCCTGTGGCCACAACAATGGAGGCTTTTCAACAAGCTTGAAAACCACATCATGAGATACTTTCACATTTCTTTTTTTTAAGTTGGTTGATTTTTGCAATGAAAAACAGAAACATTTATAAAAAAACAGGGGATTTTGAAGAAGAGTGTTTGTTTATCAAACCAAATCTCTGAAAGTAAAGTCAGTGGCACTGAGTGATGCTTCATTGGCCTGCTCTGATGATATGAATCTCTACGCGCTGAACGCCGTGAAACGGAAGACCCGACCCCCACCGCCACCACCCACCCGCCCGCCCGGCATGGCACCTCACACAAAGCGCCGACTGCGCTAATCTAAAAATAATATCTCGCACATTAACACGAGCACATGTCTGGAAAATCCAATCGGAATGTAATTTCGG
Organism: Clupea harengus; assembly: GCF_900700415.2. Classification (NCBI taxonomy): domain Eukaryota; kingdom Metazoa; phylum Chordata; class Actinopteri; order Clupeiformes; family Clupeidae; genus Clupea; species Clupea harengus. The sequence goes on along the minus strand of NW_024879810.1, from coordinate 64,944 downwards.
AGGTCAGTGACTTGATCTCTGGGCCCTGTGTGATGCTATCTGATAATAATCCCAGTGATGAGGAAGGCAGAGTCTGAATGTCTGTGCCATTAGAGAAAATGTGGCCGCCACTCCACTCCACAAGACACTGGAGGACGGCAGAAATGGAGGTATTTCACAGTATGAGGTTGCAGCTTCAGCACTAGATAAAGAAGCAGAAGTATGAGTTTGTCTTGAACCCCACTGAGGATTTCTTTTTTTATTCCGTTTATGCAGTTACGGACAACAGGACCTACTTTCCCAACTTATATTGATCGTATAACAGGACGTACTCTCCCAACTTATATGGATCATAGATTTGCAGTCATGTTTGGGATTGCCAGTTTACCAAAGTGGTGAAGGAAAAAAGTCTATAGTCTTGCTTGTTGTTTTGTCCCAAGGTTACACCATTTTTAATAACCTCCTGGACACCAACAGTATACTGAGCAAGGGCAAAGCCTCCCAGCTCATATCTGTTCAAACAGCCAGGCAGTCAGACATTGGCAGCAGCATTTCCAGCCTTTACTGGTGTAATTCATCTCTACGTTACACAGTATAAGACAGATGCTGCAAGAGGAAGAGAACTAACAGCGTTATTCTCAGGAACCAAACACCCAATTCTTCTTCTAGACACAATAACAGTGGTTCCTCTTACAACTACTAAGATGATGAAGATGATGGAGAGAAGGCTCCTACAGGCATTTCAAATGTGTTTGTGAGAACAAGGCTTGAGTGCCTGTTACATCCCTGTGGCAAGATTTTCAAATGCTCGGTTTCTTGTTTTTCCCCCTCTCTTCTTCACAGGAATGAATGCAATTATTTTCTCCCAAACTGTCTGAGGCGGTCTGGTTTAGTGCAGATCTACTTCCTAATGAATATGGAAAAACGTTCAGATAAAAGGGTTAGTAGGTAGGTTTCATGATGGCCCCCTGGCTACAGCCTGTTGTGGGCTGCCCATCCAACCCCTTGGTCCTCTCCGCCCGCCGAAATAAATAAATATACCCCTCCCCCCCCCTTCCCACAGACTCTTGGGATTCGGAGTGGACAATGTAATTTCAGGTGGCAGAAACAAACAGACAACCAAAATAATAAAATCCCAGCCCCCCAAAAAACATAAAAGCCATGAAACTGAATGGGATTGAATGAGATTTGAATGAGATTGAGAGAGAACAATATGATTTCAAGTGGTCTTTTCCCCGGAGTGCCAGTAATCAGGACACCAGCTTCAGCATCTCATGTGGCTCCTCTTCCAACACGAGGGGACGAGCCGAGCTATTTATAGTCCGCTCCACACAGAAGGCTGGCGAAAAGGCCAGAGAGAGGGGGCTTGGTGACGGATCAGCAGTACAGATATTTAATTAGTCGATCACGTCAGGCTGAACAGAGTCGCCTCGCTGGGCATAACGCGGCTGTATATTTAAAAAGATAATCGTCACTCACCTTCTCAGCGGACAAGCAGAATACTCAGGAGAGACAGACGCGCCTGATCCTTGCCTGTAAAAATAGCTTGTTGCAGGATGCGTGGCTGATTTTGTTTTGTTTTTGAGAGGGAACAGATGGTCTGATATACCTGTGAACCTGATTACAATTATTCGGCAACAAAGCGAACATTAAATCAGATGTTTCTGTATAACACTCAAAGTGAATATGAGCTGTATGTTAGACTATTGGATGAAGGAGGATGACTCATCCTGGTGATGGAGAAAAAATAAAAACAGTAAATATGTAAAAAAAAAAAAAACTGGCCAACTTTTAGCCAATGGGTTTAAGGCACATCCAGTGACCATTTTCCCTCAGCATGTCTTCACCAACAGGATGTCTAAAAATGCCAACGTTTTGACATTGCAGTGTTCTCGTCCATTGCATTTGTCACATAACGTAATTAAGCTTCCTGGACACTCATAGGTGGCCCAGTAAACTGTGGATATGAATAATGATGATGAGAGGATGTCACTAAAGCCATTCGTTTTAGGGACCAGCAGGCTTGGCTGCTTCTTTTCTCTCCACAGGATAATATGCCTTTGAGCCTGTGTGATGGATGTCTAAAAACGACAACAGAGGCTGCAGGCTGCTACTGCAGGCGCTCTGAGGGGCTTCTACTTCCACCCAGGAAAGCACTGTCTAGTGATCTCATATGCCTGCAGGATAACTGGCACTGTTCGTGAAATATCATGAAATTAAAATGAAACAATAGACTTTTATTCATAACAACGCATGCTCATCTCATCAGTAGTTAATATGTTGCTGTCCTTTCATTTCTTTTAAGGATTTGAGTGGAATATTAATAACATTAACATGAGGACTCAGGGAAAGGGTGAGATGGGGATTGTTTTTTTTTTAGAAGGCTCAATAACAATGCCACTCTCGCTCATTGTCGCTCTCGCTCTTTCTCTCCCTCCCTCTCTTACCCCCCCCCCCACACACACACACACACAAAACACCATGTCACATATTCTTCGTTCTCATCTCACACACACACACAATCTAAATAATATTTTCCCCTTATAACTGGAGAGAAGCAAGATTATGATTGTGCAACAGGTGGGCCTAGTCTCTGCATCACATGGGCATATCTGCCACACATACACACACACAACGACACTATCCACATAACACGTTTCCTTATGACAGGAGCTCAGAAAAAAAATTATGATTAGTCAGCGGGTGGGCCTGGTCTGTCTGCAGCATACATACACACACACACACACACACACCTCTTCCTCACAGCAGGAGCTCCACAAGGAAAGTAAGAACACGTGCAGCTATTTTTGGACTGTGTTTAAGGTCACTCCTGTTGTGACAGAAAGTGGGGACGTTCTAAAACATTGTTGCTCATGTAGTGATGAGTGACTGAGCAATAGCCCAGAGCCTGAACTGTTCCATTCTCAACATCATGGTACTACTTCAACAGGAGCGGTAATGTTTCATACATTCAGCAGCTTTTGAAACAGTGCTCTTTAGAACGTTTTTTTTATTATTGGAATTACAGTGAAATGAGGGGGTCATGGTCACACTATGGCTGTCAAAAGGTGCAGAAAAAGTGTAAGGGGTTATGATCTAAAATTAGTCGGTCCACCTTGCAAACAGTAACAACAGCAACATTGGTGAGCTGGATGGCATGTTAACTGGTGCTGTGAAAGCTTTTCTTACATCTTCACGGGGGGCTGGTGACCCGTATCATGGGACTAGGCTACACAGTGCCTGGGTGGCTAGTGGGAACGACAGGTTTGTTTATCTTCACATGATCTACTATTGAAATGAATTTGAAGATGAAACCAAACCTACTTGCCTATAAAACATACCCCAAGATGTGAAGCTTTCCTTTAAGCCCGTTGTTGAGTGTTGTATTAGTGATGTGGTTGTGGCGTACCTTGGTGTGTCATAGTATTTTGGTTTGTGTTGTTAATTTTACTTGCATTTGACGTCGAGGAGGACTGGCTGTCCTGTGTGTCAGGTCACTAACCATTAGCATAATAAACGTTTTGTTAATACACAGAACAATCTTTATCTGTGTATAGTTGAAATTAATTAGCCTTGGACTTATCTATAATTCCCATCTGCTTCTCATGTAAATACAGGTTGTCCAATGTTCCTAACCCAAAGCCTGGAACAACATGTGCACTTCACTAATTATTAGGTACATACTGTTAAATGTTACTTAAAAGTGAAATCCAACGAAGTACATAGCTCAAATGGACAGCTCTGAAACAATGTGATAAGTCATAAACAATGTTGTTTACCTCACACTGGGCTGTTGGCAGCGGCCATGTTTGCTAAAATGCTTTTGGGCACATGCCATTGGCACTATGTCACCGGCGCCAACGCCAGGCTATACGGACTCTGCTGAAGTGGCACGCTACGCCCAGCTGCTGGCTTGGTAGACTTGCAGTAAATACCCCGGACAAAACAAAATCACGCTAAGACAGAGTTATTGTAGAAAATTTAATACGGCCATCTGGTTCACAGGGTTCAGACGAGGAAACCACACGTGTGTTTGTTTGTGCATAAGCGTGGTAGCAGCAAGTACTGTCTGTGATGAGAACCATCCTCAATTTCACGTGACCACCATGTCTTTGGAATGCTGAGTGGCAGACCCCTCTGGAAAGGGCGGCCATATCTCTCACCGGTCCGAACTCTTCTCATGGCCTTATCGTCTCATAAAGGCCACCTACAGTGAACAGAACAGGAAGAATTAGGCAGGAGAAACACTTACTGTAACGTTCCTTATAGCCATGGGAATCTTTTTATGAATGCTTACATTATTCTGTTTTACTGTCTGTATCATTTGCACGGTGAACAATCCCTTCCTTTAATCAACAGGTGGTCAAGCCTCCATTAAGGCCTAATGACCAAAAGTGTCACGCAAACACAGAGCAACATGAATAGCAACTGGCGACCCGTGTAGAAAAAGCTTTCATTAACATTAAAAATGTATCATGTCTCTTAAAATAAATAATTCAGAATTGAAAAAGACCCCGTTTGTCCCCCATCTGCGTGCTGGCGTGTGCCAAGTGGAAGGGCATGGCAATCGCCAGAGCGTCCTATGTGTGCGCCACTCCCTTATGATGGATGATGGCACATTCTGGCTCAAGGTTCAGGCATACGAGACCTGTGGCAAAGTACCGCACCAGCGAGCACAGTGCGTCATTGGCAATTATAACAACATGAAAGTGAATGCAGAGGAAAGTGAAAGCTTTACCATTCCAGCCTTATTAACATGGCAATGCTTTGCTTGGAAAAGACTTGAATCAAAAGCCTAAAAAGATGGACACACACACACACACACACACACACACACACACACACACACACACACACACACACACACACACACACACACACACACACACACACACACACAAACGCCCTCAAGAATTTCCCACTCCTAACATAGTGGAATGCAGTCTCCACCTTTGTACTGACAGTCTGTCATCACTCATGACGAGGACTCGTCAAGCACTCTAGGAATAGAGAAGGCTGAAGCCAAGAAGGACACTCTTAGAAGAGAAACACACACACACACACACACACACTCAGAGAGAGAAAGTGAGAGAGAGAGATGAAAGGGGAGGGGGAGTGAGAGAGAGCAAGAAGTGAGTGAGTTAGGAAGAGTGAGAGTAAGGGTGAACCCAAGAGAGAATGAGTGAGCGGGAGAAAGACCTAATCCCATTTCTAGTTTTTATCCTCGTTTTTGAAGTGCCCACTTGATTTTGAGATGCCACTCAAAACAAAGAGGTAGTTATGAAATGAGAAAGAAGAAAACCCTTCAGTGTAGTCCTGCCCATAGAGAGATGTCTGCCCTGCTCTGATATCAGGTGAGTGGGGGAGTGCAGGATATTTGTAGCCGGATGATTTTTCAAGCTTCAAACACGGAACATGGAAATAACTGTACTGTCCCTCATATATTGTGTCGCTTACATGAAGTTCTATTGACATCGTGATTAGCGTTTTTTTTTTTTGCATGATTGGTTACGAAGTTATGAACTTCTTTATCCACACCAGTGGACATGTTCCATGTTATACTGCCACAGTTTGCAAAGCATTCTGGGAAATGTCTTCTCCCACTGTGTTTGGAGTCTGCATCTGAAAACAGGACCACTACCCCTCAATAACCCCAAAAAGAGGGGCACCCTACCCTAAGATGAGTGCACAAAACAGAGTGGTAGGGCAAGTGGTAGACCCAAGGGGGAAATTGGGATTGGGCCAAATAGTGACTAAGAGCGAGAGAAAGGGGGGGGGATTCTAACAAAGACACAGCAACCGGGAAAAGGGGCCCAACAATGCATCCACACTGAAGCGATGAAGGCAGTCATTTCTGCTGTACTGGCTGGTTGTGTTTTTGATGGGATGCATTCTTCTCATGGTGCCCACAGAAGAGAGCTGCAGCAGCATATTGAGTGATATTGTGTGTTGACCTCTGTGAGGCCTCTTTTTAAGAGTGTGTTTGTGGTGCTTATCCCACAGCTGAAACCTCCTCTCCTCCACACTGGGAGACGGCACAGAGAGGTTACCTATCTCTGTAATGAAGGATGATGGGACTTCACAGCTCCTTAACACACACGCACACATAAGCACACACATAGGCACACACATAAGCACACACACACATTCCCCTGGGAGGCAGTCCCGTTGACACCCAGGCACTCTTATCATGGCTCTCCAAGCTTGGACTGATGTTTGGCTTTCCACTCACATAAAAAAAAAAAAAGAAAGAACAGTAGCTGGCATGCACGTGTAAGCACGTGCACACACACACACACACACACCCCCACCCACACCCACAATGTTATTGTGGTGAGGTGGGCGTGATTTAAGAGCACACGGAAGGTTATAGTACAAACAAAGGCAACACTCATAAAGTCGTGGTCCTCAGCAGTGGCAAACAGAGCCCAGGTCTGCCCAACCAGGGTAGTGGATCCTCCCCAGTCTAAAGGGTGCTTCTGTTGGGTTGGTGTGTTAAGTCCGTTGGTGTTTGTGCGGATAGGGTGGATTGGCCTGTGTACATCCTTTGCTTCAGCAGAAACCAAATCAAACTAGACATGGTAAGTGGTGCAATTTAAGAATGTTAAATGGTAAATGTGAGGCTACTATGAGAAGGTTCTGCCCTTGTCCATTCACCCCTGCATCTTCAGGCTAGGTTGACACCTTCCTACCCCTTCGCCCAGCCTCCCATTACTGCTGTTCTGTGTGTGTGAGTGGGTGATGGATGAGCTCTGGGAACATTTCTGCTGCAGGTCTAACCTATAGCTAATCTCGTTCCCATTAGGCAGGCAGCTCCCAGGCAGAACAATAGGCAGGCAGGCAGGCAGGGAGGGGATGGAGAGAAGGACAGAGGGCAGAGCCTAAGAAAGTTTGCCTCTGCCTCTGTCTGCCTTTACTCCCTCTCTTTTTAAAGAACAGTTTTCTTATTCTTTTATCTCCCATCTCTTACCCCCCCCCCACCACCTCCTCTTTCTCTCACGCATGAATGCACACACACATGCACACACACACACCTGCATGTGATCCTCATATGCCACGGCGAGACTACTACGCTGTCAGACAAGAGGACAAATCACTCAGTGCTCGTCCTGTAACACAATCACCCGCCTCCTGATCAGGTTACTCCTCCGCCCAACCACCTCCACCCCCCCCAGCCCCCAACCCACTACCCCCGTCTATGTCCCTGAACACCTTTGGCCCTAGGCCCGGCGCAGCACATCAAGCTGCTGCGTCTCCTGGGGAGGCGCTCGACTGAGAGAGCTCATCTGCTGCTCTGCTCCGCTCTACTCTGCTCTGCTCTGCTCCGCGCTTTACGTCACAGACGCTGGGGAATCGCCTACACTCCGGACATTGAGGCTTCTTATCCCAGAGTGCAATCAATCTGAATCAATAGCCCAATGACTGGCCTTTTCAGATACCAAAATGTCTGACTCGGTTGCAAGGTCTTTGACATGTCCCTGTTGTCCATCCGTCCTGAGTGCGGTCAAAGATTGACCGAAGCAGGGCAACATAATTCATGTGTATAGATAGAAAAGTGGGACAGTTCTAGCCTCATGCGCAGGTATGGTGCTCAAGGTCACAACATATGCTTTCCCTCTTAGTAAGCAATAAGAGAACCATACTGTCTATGGTTGTGTATGATGTGTGTACTGTGTTACTGTCTATGGTTGTGTATGACACGTCTCCAAACCTCTCTGCTGCGCTTGTGTGGTCCTAAACCTCGACTGATAAACCCTGGATCCATCAGCACAATGGAGACAGATTTAAGGGAGGAATCCTGATAGCAAATGAATCACACCGAATTCACTGGACTGTTGCCGGAATCATTTTGGATATGTGAGAACTGCTGACATGATACTGATAACATATCTACAGTCACAGTGATTTCTCTCGGGACAACAGGTTTTGTGAAATGACTATGTGTTATGTGATGTACTCTGTGTAAGACATACACAGATCACCATCACCACCACTATGCAAAGCCCTGCCATCTCTACCTTCTTCGTATTACTGTTCCACCTACCAGAGAGAAGCAGACACAGATAAGAGGCAGTTTTTTTTTCCACAGCCAACAAACTAATATGAAACAGCGTTCCAACAACAGTGCTTGTTTCCCTGAACCAGCCCAAAGGCTCCTGCGCTCTCAGAGGAAGACGCAACATTGCCAAACAGGGAGGCTCAGTTAGATTAATTAAAATGCTGTGGGTGGGGGGGAGGGGGTGGATGTTTCTGACAGTCAGAGCCGTGCTGCTTTACAGAGTTGTGTTATACAGGACCCTTTGGCTGCTTCTCTACTGTCAGCTCACAGTAGCCTCGCACTGCTCAGGGGTAGCTTGAGTGACAGCCCATGTACAGCAGACACTGGGGAGACCGGGGGCTAAGGGTGACCACAGCAGTTATTACTTAAACGGTCACTGAGGGAGATATTAAATGGTGACGGGACACTCACAAAAGAGCAGCTGTTTCTGTCCTCTGACTATTAGTGGGTGGAGGAGAGAGGGGAGGGGAGGAGGGGGGAAAAAACAGTAAAGGGCAGAACTCGGTAGAAGAGAGGATGAGTAAAAAGAGAGAGGAGTGTGGGAGAGAGTGGAAAAGAGGAGAGATGGGGGAGGAGAGAGCGAGAGGAGGAAATGAGGAGAGAGAGGAGTTGAAGAGATGATGGAGAGAGAGAGGAGATGATGAGGAGATAATGAGGAGAGAGAGAGAGGAGGAGATAATGAGGAGAGAGAGATGAGATAATGAGAGAGAGAAGGAAATGATGAGAGAGAGGAGATAATGAGGAGAGAGAGTAGATGAGAGAGAGAGATGAGATGATGAGGGGAGAGAGAGGTGAGATGATGAGGAGAGAGAGAGATGAGGAGAGAGAGAGAGAGAGGAGGAGGAGATGATGAGAAGAGGAGATAATGAGGAGAGGAGATAATGAGGAGAGAGAGAGAGAGATGAGATGATGAGGGGAGAGAGAAGGAGATGTTGAGAGAGAGAGAGAAGGAGATGATGAGAGAGAGAGGACATTATGAGGAGAAGAGAGAGACCAAAGGTTAGGGGAGAGAGTAAAGGAGACGGAGGAGGGCTCACCTGGTAGGAGTTCATGCAGCGCAGCGATGGAGGCAGACAGGAAGTGGATGCGCTCAGTAGCTGAAGCACTTCCTGGCAGGTGGTGTGAGGGAGGGTCAGGTTATGAACACTGATATCCCTCTCCCAGGCACTTACAATGCTACAGAGAGAGGGAGAGAAAACAAGATGACCATCAATAGAGAAGACAAGATTTCTGTAAAGCACAATTCATACACACTGGTAATTCAAAGTGGCTACGTTTTTGAGATGGAAGAAAGTTGATTTAGTTATTGCCTTCACATGCTGTGCTGTGACTAGCACGGACGCCTGACTGAAAGATATCAAAATACCCATTTGACGTTAAAAAAGTGGTACGTTGATTTAAAACGTTTTCAGCGATTCGGTAATTGGTCAGAAATTGTTCAGTATGGATGCATCTAGACTATTCTCTTTGAGTAGGGGCCTTATAACATGCTGTTTTCAGGGACTCAGGGAATGTGCCTGATAGCAGCAATGCATTTACAATTTTAAGCACGTCTGCTGCCATGAGGTGAAAAACAGATTTGAAAAAGTTGGTTGGCAAAGTATCTAAGCAGCACGTGGAAGAGTTGAGATTCTGTGGTGTTTGTTCCAGAGGTTTATTGTCAATAGAACAAAATTCTGACATCCAGACGAGTGTCCCTCTCTTCGATGCTGGTAATTCTAAATGTTGAGTTACAGAAGAGGAGAGAATAAAAACATTAGAGACAGAAAATAAGAAAAGGATGGGGAGTGAGGAGGGAGAGGAGGAAGAGAAGAGTGCAGGAGAGATAAATAAGTAAGAGAAAACGAGAGGGAGATTGGACAGAGATATACCCCGCTGCCTGGTAGGTCTTCAATATCAGTGCCAACGACACAGTGGCAGCTGGGACATAAATTGCATTAATCTGACAGTTTGAGACATTACAGCTGTAATCATGTCACGGCAATTTGTCTGCCGGGAGCGTAAAGCAGAGAGCAGAGCCAGAGAGCGAGAGAGTCTGAGCACCAAAGAGTGAGAGGGAAGGAGAGAGGGAAGGAGAGGAGGAGAGAAGGAGAGAGAAAGTGAGAGACACAGGCATCCAGATTGATGTCCTGCCACCACATTATGGTGATGATCTATTCAGGACATTTCTGTGACATTTGGCCATCTGTGCACAGGCTCTGAGTGAAGGCAGACAAGCTCTTTCTGCAGGCAAACACACTGCGGCCTAAGAGCTGCGAGCGCAGAACATGGAGACTGACAGTCAAATACTCTATGAGCCTCAGATCGAATAAACTCTGTTTAACACTGAACATCAGATAAACTCTAGCCATTCTCTCTCTCTCTCTCTCTCTCTCTCTCTCACCATCTCTCTTTCCTACACACATGCACACACACATTTACATTAAACATAAATGTAGTTCCTCCCATTTGGCAGCGAGGCAATCACTCCAGATGACATTTAATTAGCGAGGAGAGAGAGACCTGACTAGTCCTCTAACCCCTCGCTGCCGCGTGAGCCAAACATTAATGAACTCTTCACAGCACAAAGACCCCCAGACAGAATACACCTCAACTCCCACCGTAATGAGCTTATGTCACAGACGAGGACCGCACCATTAAGCGACATTATGACTAATTCCGCTACCTCGATCACTTGGGCTAAACACTGGGTTGAAGTATGGCGTATCCTAGTGATACTTAGACTGTTTCCATTTTCTTAACCGTCGCCTTTTCCTTTCCTTGGTGTTGTTACTCTTTGTGGAAAGCTCAACGATTAGATGCCCATCCATCAGGATCCCTTGTGATTGACCTTTAACCCTACACACTTTGCGACACGTGGAAGTGAGCTGGAAGGTAACATACGAGCACGCAGAGGGAGAGGCAAATGGGTTTGCAGCTCAGAGGCAGAGACCAGAATGGCTCTTTCCTTCTGGGGTTATTACAGCGATTTAGTCACATGGGTTAGAGACTGTCAGATTTTCAGAGTCGGAACTGAGCAAGGTCTCGTCCTGTGCAGGGTGCATGTGAGCGAGTGATAGGGGAGAGAGAGAGAGAAAGGGGGAATTAGAGAGAGAGTTGGAGAGATTGAGACAGAAGGTTGGTGCAGGAATACTGACAAAGGGAAGGAAAAAAGTGAGAGGTGTGTGTGTGTATATATACGATTATCTATATCTAGTGTGAGTCTCTCTCATATATATATATATATATATATATGAGAGAGAGAGTCGTGACTGCCCTGCCATGCCTGAGAGGGGTAGACGAGGCTGGAACATAAGCACAGACGCCCACCCTCCCTCTCTCTGTGAATCACTTCCTATAATTTTAAGCTCTCGAAAAACAGCCACTTTCAGCTCGAGCCTGAGAGTACAGTAGATGGATATGTGTTATCAAGCCCAAGTGTGTTTATGTGTGTGCGTGTGTGTTTCTCTCGCCTCCCTGTTTTCAGTTCCTTTAACTCTGCGGTAATGGACCAGCATGTCTCACCTTGACAAGCCACCCCCACTGCATCAAGGATCCAATTCTACCACACCCTCATTTGAAGTCACATCCAGTCAAAATGATCACCTTGGGCAATGGTGTCCATCAACACGAATGCTTAATGTAAATGTGTGTATCTGTGAGAGTGGCAGAGGTGACCCTTGGGTGTGTGTGTGTGTGTGTGTGTGTGTGTGTGTTTGTCTACTACCCCCGCCAGGCTAAAAGGTTTCGTTCCACTGGAGGTACCAAAGCGGTGAGTTTGAAGAAAAAAAAAAAAAAAAAAAAAAGAAGAAAAAACCCAATCCCATTTCAAACATGACTGGGCCCCAACTCGACTGTGAAAGCCTTGGTGCAAAAATGTACAAACAGGAAAGCCAGATGCTTTACATCCACCTAATAAAACTCCTGGCAGATTAAACTAAATACACAGCAATTCAATTTATGATGACAAACAAGATGAAGGGATTGGTGGTAAAATGATATTTTTATATAAATAGAGAGAGAGAGAGAAAGAAAGAAAGAAAGAAAGAAAGAAAGAGGCAAAATGGTTGTCTTACTCCTGGTGGATGGTGGAACTGCAGGGGAGGTAGAGGACTTTGACTGCACTGACTGCGAGGCGTGATTGATGCTCGTCGGGACAGCGACTGTCACCAGGAGAGATGAGTGTGCCGTTGCCGGTTACCGGATTCTCGGGAAACGAGGCAACCAGGGTGTCAGTGTTCAAAAGCCAGAGCTGAAGGTGATGAGGAAAGTCATTAAACACAGTCATGAACACACACACACACACACACACACACACACACACACACACACACACACACACACACATTCCACCAAACACACATATCTACACAACAGATGTTCTTGTGCTTAAAGCAAGACCATGGGTCACAAAGCAATGAAAACACAATTCTGTCTGGCACAAGGACTGAGACACATTAAGTGAATAGGGTCTCACCAAGATAGCAGTTTTGCCAGTGGGTGCTTGAATGGAGAAGCGGAAAATGCTTTGGGCTGAGGACAATTCAACAAGCCTGGCGGACAGAGTCTTCTCCACAAACTCTAATCTGGAACACACACACACACACACACAATATTAACTACAGACATTACTTTTCTGGAGATTCTTCACATAAGGATTCCTTATTCTAGCTTGCTAGATCATAAATCATAGAGATCAGTTTGAATTGTTTCATGTCGTACGCATCCCCCTTCAAAACTGATTCTGGAAGTGACATTCCAGAACAATCTGACCTATACCAATATTCTACATTCAACCTCAATGTTGTACATCACCCTACAATTTTCTTTCTACTTCTACAACATTCTAAACATTTTGAAAGATCATCCAGAAAGGCCCTCTGGTGAGCCTCATCTCTAGATAAACACATTTGATTCTGGACTGTATGTTGACATCCCTGGAAACTCACGCAGCTAAATTTGATGCTACTTACCTATTCCCTGCCCTTTTTGTTTCACAGTCTTCACTTTCAATCTCCATGACCTCCGTTATGTAGAATTTCAACGCATCTAAACCCAAGAGAGACACAACTCAGTCCTGACCAACAGACATGCTTGGACTCCTTTCCATCGCACAGTGATGCAAAGACACTTCATCAAAGGGATCTGGTGAAAAGCACGACTTATCTAGCACAGCCCACTGTGGTGATAATTGCAGAGAGAAAAAAGACCAGAAACGTGTTAGCCGGCTGGTGCTGGTGTTGGTGTTGTGTGAAGCAGACTGACCTCCTGTGAGGGCCTCTCCGAGCATGGAGGAGCAGTTTTTACAGGAAACCTCTTTTACAGTGGTACGGTGGACATGCCTGGGCTGTGAACACAGACAAGAGAGATGGGGCGCTGTGAGGTTCAAACAGTGCGGAATGGAAATCAATAACAACACAACCGAACAGAGGAGGAAGCCATGATGGATGCCTCAGGCCCAGCAGCGACTCAAGAGAGTCTTTCTGCTCCGTGGCAGGAACCAAAGCCCACGGTGTGTCATGAGTGCGAGAGATGAACAGAGAGCGAGAAAGAAAGAAAGAAAGAAAGAAAGAAAGAATGAGTACAAGGGAAAGAGAAAGGAGAGAGAAGTGAAAATAGAAAGATAAGAGAAAACAGACAGCTAGAAACTGATTACAAGAGAGAGAAGAGAGGGGGGAAAAAAAACAGTTAAACAGAGCGAGGTAGCGAGCAAATGCGAGAGAGGACGAGACGGAAAAGGCAGACGGGTAGAAAGACAGCGAAACAATATCAATGCTCCATCAGAGCGTGATGGGAGTCTGGCCTTGGAGTCCAGGGCAGCGTAGATAGTTATAGACCAGGCAAGGCTTGTTACTCGTGATCCGCCTCCGCATGTTTCCTTTCTGGGGAAGAAAGGGATCCCTGCCTCCCACCTCCAGCCACCCTGGGGCAGTGGAGACAGACCACGACGCCTCTCAGGAAAAGAAAAAAAGAAAAACTCTAAAATATCCCCACAGGCCTCAAAACTTTCACTGCTGATCGCAACTGGCAAGATACACAACAGAGCTGCACTCAGGCAGGCAAATACAAAAACAACTCCACAATGGTAAGACATGTCATGTCAGGAGCAGACAATATTATCTTGAACATGGAGCTGAATAAATGATGCATGAAGGCTCTCATTTTGTTGTATAGATCACAATAAAGGGTATCCTGATGGTAGTTAAATCTGTTAATCTATGAACTAAAATTAATCTTAGTGTTTATCTCAAGCTTCGATTTCTAAAATCCTTTTAAGATGGACCCTGCCTGAAAACAAACAAACACACACACACACACACACACACCCACCCACCCACCCACCCAGATTTATGCCATGACTGCAAGTCTCGCCTCAGGAGAGACTCACTACAGAAATGGGATGTTTAACTCATGACACCTCTCAGAACTCCCGAGGGTTGCTGTGGGTAACAGAAGCTGAGATGTCACTGAGATGGTGTAACATTTGACAGCTTCTCGTTTCTGTGGCGTCCTCAGGTACCAAGTGAAAACATGAAGACGTGTCTCAGAACTCTCTCAGAATTGCTAACAGTAGCAATGGTGGGTCATGGCAGTATAACATTTGACAGTTTTCCCAAAGCTTTCCACCTTGAAGTACTAGGCAGGCAAGGCAAGGCAGGGCAGGGCAAGGCAGGGCAAGTTTATTTATACAGCACAATTCATGCACATTGGTAGTTCAAATTTGTTTTACAAATGAGCTGATAAAAGAACATGGAAAAATAAGAGATTGAAAAAAGGTAAAGTCCATTAAAACAGTTAAAAGAACATAGAAAACAAATATTACAAAACAAAGAGTGCATTTGATCAGTTAACAAAAAGCATCTGAGAACAATTGGGTTTAAGTCTAGATAAGAAACTGGCTACAGCTGGAGCACCTTTGATGTCATCAGAAAGTTTGTTCCAGAGCTGAGCAGCATAGCAGCTAAAAGCTGCTTCACCATGTTTAGTTCTGACAGTAGGTATTATCAAAAGATCTCTCTTCACTGATCTCAGAGGTCTAACAGGAGTGTACTGCTGAAAGATATCTGAGTAATGTAGTCAGTTCTTTTCATTTTCATAAGCACTCCAGCAACTGCATTTTGTACAAGCTGAAGCTGTTTGAAGGCCTTTTTAGGAAGGCCTGTGAAAAGACCATTGCAGTAGTTAACCCTATTGGATGCCAACCGGATATTAAATGCCAACAGGATGGCATTCTTCTGCAGCATAAAGATGCCAGAAGAAATGAACCACGAGAGAGTGTATATAGACCACTAGGAAAAAAAAAAAGCATAGTGAGTTTCTCTCTCACGCTTACCTTTTCAGAGTCCTGGCTGTGATTGGCAGCTGAGCGGGCAGAGGTGGGGTCGGGCTCAACTGTGAGCGTCTGGTTGCAGCTGTTGTCCCTCGCCAACAGGAAGTAGGTGTCCCCTGTT
This sequence comes from Clupea harengus, assembly GCF_900700415.2. Classification (NCBI taxonomy): domain Eukaryota; kingdom Metazoa; phylum Chordata; class Actinopteri; order Clupeiformes; family Clupeidae; genus Clupea; species Clupea harengus. The sequence continues at coordinate 49,476 of NW_024879810.1, read as the reverse complement.
AAGCAGTCCTCCGTTCGCGGGAGGAGCTTCCTGTTGGCAAAGGGATCCGGGTGGCAGCACCACTCACCCACCAACGTGTTCCAGTTCCCGCCGGGGAGAGGAAGAACCCGCTGGAACACCCTGGAGAACACACAGTCTCTTTCATCTCGACCACGCTTGACAGAACCTCCTCCACCACCCTGCCTCTCTTCGTACGCCTCAGGAGTGAAGAGCAGAAGGAGACACAACGGGCAGCCCAGACTGAGCATCCCTTTCATGTGTAACCGAGCTCAGTCAGCATCAGCACAGCTGTGGTGGGCAGTAATTCCCTGCTTGTGTTCTCTCTGTCGTCTTTGATCTAGGACGCTCACAGGAAGGCAGTGTTTCCCTCTCCCTTCCCCCGAACAATAACACTTCTGCTGGCTCGGAGCAGGTTAGCTCACCTGGAGCCTGTCTTAGCATATCCATCCAAACTATCAATCTTGTATGTACTGTTGAGTGTATATATGGAGCATGTAAACAAATATGTTTTATCCTGATGCATGTATGAATTAATCTGCTTGCTTCCGATTCCCTCAGTTCCTCCTCCCTTCCCTTCTGCCCAGCCTCGCACTTTCTATCTCTCTACCCGGCCAGCTTAGTGGCTGGATTCTGCTCAAGATTTCCTCCTGTTAAAAGGGAGCTTCTCCTTGCCACCATCGCCTTAGCGTTTACTTTTGGGGGGGTTAGGCTCTGTAAAGTGCATTGAGACAGTTTAAATTGTTATTCAAAATTGAATTGAATCTATTTTCACTTCAGGCCATAACAGCACTCACCATGGAGATCCAGGAGTGGAGCACCGTTGCCCCCTGTGAAAGTTAGGGGGCACTGGCCTGTTAAAGTGATAGTACGCAAGAATTTGCCACTCATGGTATATGGTCATGTGAAGGGCAGATAAACACACGTATTATTCTAACTAGCTGCTTAGGTGATGCACTTTGCAGTTCTGGGGTCGGGGTCAAACAACAGCACAAAAGACATGAGTTAGCATGCTAGCCAGCCTTTTATCAGTGCCAACTGTGCTGTTGTTGGTATTTGTAAGGTTTTTGCATGCCTTTTCAGTAGTAAGATTGCTAGTTTTCGACCAAAACTTGGTTTTGCTGCTTGCTTGCTGCTCTGATAATAATAATAATAATAATAATAATAATAATAATAATAATAATAAAAAAAACCTGTCCCTCCCACACACACTCACTCACTCACTCACCTCTGCTCCAGGATGCGACTCCCGCAGGCCTGACAACAAAAGCCATAACTCTGCTGGACCTGTATCCGTTCAATAACACTCCCCCGCGACTCTGTCTCACACACAAATAAAAAAATACAACAATACACACTCAGGTAAACATGGGGGCAAACAATAAAGTTACACTTTTACACACATACACACACACACACACACACACACACACACACACAGAAACAGACACACAGGCGACAAAAAAAAAAACAGCTAACCTTGTACTTGGGGATATGTCTGAGGATGAAAGCTGGATAGGTGGAGGCCAACAATCAATCTGTTTTTAATTAGACGGGTGGTGAGAGGCAGGCAGGTGTCCTTGTAATGTCTTCCTCTTCACGTCCTCTGCAAGAGCAAACTACCCACCCACCCACCAGCCACCACCGCCATAAAAACACAGACAGGACACCTCCCCGACACATGGAAGCTACTGGACAGTTTTATCAGCCACAGAGCCGTCTGTCTTACAGATCATGGAAACTGGTTGACGTTGCAACAGACGAGGTAATGTGCAACACATTCTTGGCCGTAGATCCCTGCAGTGGTCTATCGACTTCAATAGTTGACACAAACACACACACACACACACACACACACACACACACACACACACACACACCACAACTGAGGTTCTCCTATGACTGAGGTTCCAGACAGCCACCTTCCTTGAGACTTTGTCTGCGTCTCTGTGCACAGTGTAAGGTGAGAGTTGCCCGTAGGTGAATCCTTTGCTCCCAGGGTACATGTGACTTGTGTTTTTCCCTCTCTGCTGCCCTCATTAATCGCTGTTAATCTACCGAGGGCGGCGATGCGTGCGGCCTTCCCAGCAGCGGGGCAACGTTCATTAGTCAAATTCCTCAAGCAAATAAAAAAGGAATCAATTCTGTCCCCCAAAGCAGAGCAGTGCCTAATGAACCCCCACTGACACTGGCCCACAACACCTCAGAGTCAGAAGATGGCGAGACCCTGTTCCACGGACTGACTTTCTTTCCTTCGTATGCCTCCTATAGATTCTCATTTAGTCCACCCTGGAGCGTAGCCTCTTTACCTGTTTGCTGGTCGACTCTCAGGCGCAGTCTGAAGTGGAGTCCCTCTCCTGCATCGCCCGTGGGGGTGGGCTGGCAGGAGCCCGGCACCACGCTGACCCGTGGTGGCAGTTCGGCACGCCACAGTCCACGGGAGGTCTGGATGAGGAGGGAGGAGTCGCTGCCGAAGACCTTCACCTCGGTGGGGCTGTGAGCGACATCCTTCCTGAAAAATGGATCTCTGGTTAGAGACACAGATGAACTCCTCTGGCTTTGACCATCTCACAAAGAGAGTGAAAAAATAACGCGATAACACTCCACCAGGGGGCGCTCTTGGGGCATCCATGCAGCCTTGCATTTATAGCTCTTGGTGATGCTTTTGCCGACTAGTCGGAGTTCGAGAAACACACATCATTGGTATAGGGCACTAAACCTTGTCATCTTATTCAACAACCATCAGATTAACTTTTCCAAAATATCTACACTAGACATAAGTGCTTGGTCTGTACAATGTTTACATAACCTCAACCTCACCTGTATACTTCTATTTTCAGGGAAATACATAAAAGTCAAACAAAATGACTGAAGGAGAGAGAGTCCTTCAGATGCATATGATCCAGTTCCGAAAGCAGTACGGTAAGGGTGAACAAGGGTGTAAGGGAGAGATATAAGTGTACAGAGAGAGCGCATATGGGTTCTGTGTTATTGAAGCTGAGAGGGCTGTTGGAGAAAGATTTGTTTAAGATTGGGTGTGGAGGGGCAGAAAATTAAGATGGCAAAGGAAGAGTATAACAAAGCAGCAGTAAATGAGAAAAACTATGAAATAACGTATGCCTGTTCTGAGGAAACCGCCACATGGAGTGGGTGTGAGTATTCTCTAATTGGATCATTAGCACAAGGCAGGTGCTGTCAATGTTTTTCAGTTTTCCTGTTTTTCTTCACCAAGCACCCCACCTTCCCTCTTAAGCCACACATACAGTATATGTTGGCACATTATATCACAAATCCTTCACTGTTATTATCCACAGAAAGATCTAAGTCATTACTCCCTCTCTTCCAGATTTTTCTGTCATGTTAAAAAACACATATCTAGACCTAGATTTATCTACAGATTTTTTTTTTTTTTAAACAGACTAAAGTCTGTTCTATGGAGGATTTTTTGTGACCACTTTACATCCAGTACACCATCCATTTCATCCATACGTGCACATATGCATGCTTCAATATATGAATAAATGCATACATTATTTAAGAACTTTAACATAGATCGAAGGAGGAATTATAGAGAAATTCATTGATTTACTGAAGAATTTCATACTTCAATTTGCAAACTATGGCTGCACACAGATAATTACCGGCAAGCCTTTTATGTGGCGGGTTGCCTTCAGCACAGCACTGAGTCTGCACTTCTGAAAGCTACAAATTATCTGCTGCTCACTGCTGACTGAAAGGGCTTTTCAGTTTTAGTCCTCTTAGTCTTGTAGAGATCTGCTGCCTTGAGTGGTTTGCCACTTATTTATCTTATTTACCCCTCATGTGGAGTTCCCCAGGGTTTGATTTTAGATCCCCCTGTGTTCCAACTCCATTTATTGCCCCTTGGAGAGATATTCAGGAAGCACGGGATTTCCCATCGTTCCCATGCCAAAGATACCTAGATTTATTTCCCTCTTAATTCTGAAAATGACAGTTCACACCTCTTTTTGACTGCCTAGACAATATTAAGTTATGGATGATTAATAGCTTCCTGAAGCATAATGAAAACAAGACAGATGTTATTATCTTTGGTTCCCCTCCCACCAGTATTAGCCTGTTGTAAAGAACCTTGGGTGTTCTTTGACAAAGAATTAACATAATTGACATACCAATACATTCTGTGGTTAGTGCTTCATTATACCAACTGAGAACAACAGCTAAAGTGAGAAATTACCTGTCCCCAAAAGATTGTGAGAAGCTGGTACACCCTTTTATATCTTCCAGACTGGACTATTGTAATGCATTATTCTCAGGCATTAGCCAGGTGTCACATCATGAAATGCAAGTCGTCCAAAATGTGCCAAGCCTATAAAGCTCCAGTCTATATTTCAAATCTTCTGACCCCTTATGCTCCATCGGGGCCTGAAGACCCTCGAATGAACTTTTACTGGTTTTATCTTGGTCTAATTTTAACAAAAGGTTTGACTGTTGCTGGTCGTAAATTATGGAATAGTCTCCCAATCGAAATCACATCTACTGCCTGCAGAGACTTCTAAAGCTAGACTTAACACGTGCTTTTAAACACTGGCATTCCTTGGATTTTAATTTGGTGCCGTGCTCCTTTTAGTTGATATTAGTGCAGTCTGGTGTGTTATTTCAGTCTGAGGTTCTATGGTTTTAGTCAAGTCCAATTCTAACTTGCTGGTCTTTTATTGTTTTTTAACAAATAGTAGATTAAGGTGCTGCTGAGGCAATATATTTAGGCCCTACATGTTGTATAAATACATATGGTTATCTACACACGAAATAGTTTGATAAATAAGCACATAAATAACTAAATACATAACATGTGCAAAACAGATGAGGGGGCAATGCGACCCTGAGGTAGATAGTGAGGTAGTCATAGATAAGTGCAAAAAGGACTATAGGCCATGCGATGGGATAGCGATGTGAATTAAAGTAGAGTAGAGTGGGCTAGGGCTGGGTCTGAAAGTTCTGCATGGTGATGTGTTATGGCAAAAAAAAAAAGTATCTGAGCTGCCGATGTGGGACCTCAGGCTCCTGTACCGCCACCCAGATTGAAGAAGTGCAAACAGTCCATGGTTCGGGGCGGGGCACCGTCACCGATGATGTGTTCGGTTCTCACTACCCGTTGCAGGCCTTCCTGTCAGTTACGGAGCAGTTACCATACCACACCGTGATGCAGTTGGTCAAGATGCTCCCGAGAGTGCGAAGGTAGACGTTGTTCTTCCATTCCGTGTTGTAGTATTTTTTTTGTGTTGTTTTGTTTTGATTATTTCTAGGGTTATTCCTTTGATTTGTTTCAGTTGTTTATTTCCTTTCATGCTTGTTTAAATGTATTTTCAATACATTTACCTCGAATAGAAAGCACTTTGGTACAACTAAGACGATTTGACTAAAGAGGACTTGACTTCAGAGACAGAGAGACGCGTAGCGATACAGTCTATATTGCAACAGCCCCGCCTAGCGATGGGCTGTGATGCGAACACAATGCCCTAGGTACATTCATGGCAACCAACACATGTGTGATGTTGGAGGGAAGCCTTCCATCCATCCATTCATTCATTACAATTATTTTACTGCTAGAAATATTCAACAAAAGTTTCCAATAAATATGAGAATTTCACCACTGGAGACAGAGTCTTATTGGATGGCCAAATTCGGGGTAATTCTCAATCACGTTACGAAGAATTAAAAAGCAACAGACTCCCTCTTCTGCAAGAACAGCCTTCTTATAAATCGTTCCAATCTAACACCATTTCACATTTGTAACGATGGAAGTGTGATGTCACACCACATAGGTCCCAACAAGTCACCTAAACTGATGTGCACCAGGTAACTTAAGCTTACATTGGTCATTATAACCATTACAGTAACGTTAATTGAAAACAAAGGCTAACTTAAAACTACAGGTAGGTAACCTAAAAGTGGCCAGATTTGACATGAAAACAGTTGCTGCGCTGAACGTTCAACCGCAGACTAACATGAGCTAGCATGCTTGTATAGTCCAACGAATTACCGTTACCTTAAAATCAAGAGGCCGCTTTCCAAACGCTGTCTCAATTCAAGAAATATCTCGTGCTGTTGCTTCCCAGTTTCTTCCATGCTGTTGTAGTTTAAGTGCTTAATCTAGCATCAGTCTGTTGCTTTAGTTTGCGCGCATCATGCGATTCCAACTGTTTGCTATGTGAAGTATGTTTTTGTACACTACTTTGAAAACTGTTTTTCATCTACTGATTATTTCAGAATAAAGGTATCTAAATCCGTGATTTACTCGATATTGTCAATCTTTGTTTGTTAATATGCTTTTACTTTGATAACAACAATTCACGAGGATCCCAACGTATATCATGCATTTCCTTGTTCATTGTTGTCGCCTCTTTTACGCAATTCTGCACCGACAGACCTGTCAAATTCAGGAGGCTGATTGGAGCTTGGGAGACCGCTGATGTTAGCACCGAACCGGATGACAGCAAGATACGTGTTGTAGGCCCTCTGCTCAATGAAGCGAGACGTTTAATGGAAATATGTAAGATTTTCACGGATCTTACTCTCCCGTGTAAAGCTCCGTTGTTCTGTCTAACCACAACCAGGGTTAAACAAGCTGAAACCGGGGCCTGTCTGTCTGGACATTCAGTGCTGACCTGCCCCGTTGTGCTCTCACTGCAGATACAGCCTCCATGGTTAATATTAGCCTAGCAGGCTAATTATTGACAATAGTTAGCTGTTGCTAACGTGAAAACGGTAAGCATTCCCCGTCCTCGCGTAACGAATACGTTATCTTGTTGTCAGGACAGTTAGCGATACGTAGTTTAAGAAATTCTAGTAATGGAGGCCTTTGTTAAAGGTAATTTATCAGTCTAATGTTAATGTAGCTGTTGCCATATAACCTAGCAAGGAAGCCAGATAGATAGCTAACTAATGGGTTTACGAGTGCACGTCGCATAGGAAATGGTGTAAAGCTATGTTTACATTGAACATTTTCAGACGAGGCTAACACAGTGAGGCATGTTTAATCGTAACATCCCCGTTCTCTGATCATCCACTTACCCGGCCAACTATACAAAAAAATCACACACTCCGCATACCGTAAACATCAGAGCTAACGTGAGCGTTATCAATAACTTTATCCTGCTATGCTAACGTTACCCCTGTCCCTGGGTTTCTGACACAGACGTAACCCGTTAACATAGTTTCATACATTATTTTAGTCAAATAACTTTATTGATTGAGAGGTTGTAGCAGAGTTATTTAATGTGTGTGTAATTACTTAGGAAGACTCAATTCACTAGCTAGCGACCGTTTTCAGGGTGAGTGTCCTGTTGCTGCTTTCCCCTTGTGTGAGGATGATGTCAGATTCCCAGCAGTTACTGACAAAGGGATGGTCCAGCCCATGTTAGAAACCCTGTGAACTGCAATCATGAGTGTTTGATCCGATTGCCATGTAGTGGGGACCAGGCCGATATCGTTTAATTGTCAGTTGCCATTGAAATGCTATTTTTACAGAGGCAATATTTTTTATACTGCATATATTTGGCCCTAACTTATGCTAATGACATTTCGGAGGTGCTTTTGACCATGACCGTAGAAACCCCGTCAGGTTCAATTCAATTCAATTGTATTTATGTAGCGCTAATAACAATTGAAATAGTCGGAACCCCCTTGAGCAGATCACAGCTCATAAGGGGGATCCATCTGCTTGGGGCCAGCCAGGTAGTGGGAAGGGAGGACAAGAGAGAATCAGAAGCAAGCAGATACTTCAGACATGTGACAGGATGAAACATATTAGTATACATGCAACATATACAATATGGTATATGCATGATGCATACAAGATTGATAGTGGATAAAAATGGAGAGAGCCAACATTCAAAGTATTTGTTGTTGAACAGCTTAATGGGTATACAGTGGGCTCATAAGGTTGCTATTAGAAGGATAAGCAGAGCAGTGAAGCAGAAAACAATGTCAATGACGGCATCTGTTTATATTACGGGTAAATAGGCCGGCACACACACACACACACACACACATCATTAGGGCTGAACGATTTGGGAAAATAATCTAATTGCGATTTTTTACCAAAATATTGTGATTGCGATTTAATATGCGATTTTTTTTTTTATCCTCTTTTTTTCCCCAACAAAACGTAATGAATGATTTAAATATGACCAACACAATATTAGATACATTTAGTGTAAAATATTCTTTCCCACATTTTACATTTTTATTTAACTGCTCGTTACAGAAACAAGAACAACAAATCGGTGGCTTTGCCACTGTGCATTTAAGTCATTTAAAAAAAGTCATTTTAAGTATAAACACTAGGCATGCACTTTTTAAACACTGTGTGCAAAATGTACCATCTTAAAAAAAAAGAAAAAAAATACATTTTTTTTTTTTTTTTTTTAGACCACGTTTTTTAATCGCGAACGTTGCGGTTAGAAAATCGCGTTCTATCATATCGCGATTAAATCGCAAATGCAATTAATTGTTCAGCCCTACACATCATACATCTGATATATAGTGTAATATAATATCTGATATATATATCAGATGTATCATAAGCAGAGTATAAATTGTGCATAGCAAGTTTGGTGGGAATGGGCAGCTATAAGCAAGGGGGTATCTGCAAGTGGAGAGGGTGGAAAGACTGCAGCAGCATCCCACCGTGCAGAGTCTAGAGTAGGAGGGGAAGAAAACAGACAAGTGAGTGGACAGTGCTAGGTTGCCTTATATGTGTAACTATATGTTATGGTAATGGGGAAGAATGTTATCTCAGCCATCAGCATTTTCAGGCAAAGGTCCTACTATATGGGAGAGAATAGTGACGGGTTAGTAGACAGAATATCAGTCACACAGTATACACACAAAAAAAGATTTCACACACAATGCACTGCCTAATTATCTCATCTATACTATGGCATGCCACAGGGGACTTTTCTTTGTTACCTCTTGGCAAGTCAGCAAGGAATTCGTGACAAGCAGGTATTTTAAGGGAGGTCTGTAAGTAATCTTTGTAGGCAGCCAGTTCACACATGTCTAATAGGCCTACTGTTCACCAAAGCAATGCATAGTTTTAAGGGGCGCGGCTTGGTGTGTTTGGCATACTAACAAACGCGGTCAACTCCCATCCACGGAAGATTTCATCATGAAAGGAGACCATTGTTGCCACACGTGTCTATTCAGTCGTTGTCTTTTTTTAGTCTGTATGCTTCCTTTCTGGGCCAACAACAACAACTATAAGCTCGCCAAGAACCGGCTAAGTAAATGCCCCTCAGCTTTTCTGCTTGTCTGATTTTTCAGCCTTTGGCCATCAAACTCATCAAACCTCTGTTTGGACTTAACACATTGCATTGTTGTTTGATGACACCTATAGATGTGATAGTAGTGTGTGACTGAAACACCATTGATTTCCTCCTCCTCTGATGTTAGACAAACTAACACCCTCTCGCTCTTCCTCCCTTCCTGTCTCTGCCTCTACCAGGTGTGATGTGCGTATGTGAGCTTGGTCCTGGGCAGTAGCGGTACCGTACAGGAGGATGAATGCAGAGGAGGTGGAGCTTCTCAGCGACTCCAAGTACAGGAACTATGTGGCGGCAGTGGACAAGGCCCTGAAGAACTTTGAGTACTCCAGCGAATGGGCGGACCTGATCTCTGCACTTGGCAAGCTCAACAAGGTGACGAGCAGCAACACACCCTCTCAACTTGTCCCAACATGTTTCCCTACTACTGGATCTACTATACTATGACACATTTTCCTCGAAAAATATTCTAGTTAATCATGACATGTTGTGTGTCATTCAAATGGTGGCTGACGCCTTCAGCTTTCAAATTGAATGCCAAAAACCTTGGTTCAGTTTACCTAGTTCATCTCCTCTCAGATTTGTTTCCTTTTTTCCACAACTGCTAAAGAAAGTTGAGGAGGCTTTTTCCTCTGCTGCTGGGGCATGGGCTCAACATCCTGCATAAGTTGATAAACCAAAAATGTCAGAACCTGTAGCAAAACCACTTAGCACTGATGTCACCAAATGTAATATCATGCTGTGTCTCCATCTCTTTTTCAGGTTTTGCAGAACAATGCCAAGTACCAGGTGGTGCCCAAGAAGCTGACGATAGGCAAGCGCCTGGCCCAATGCCTGCATCCTGCCCTGCCCAGCGGGGTCCACCGCAAGGCCCTGGAGACCTACGAGGTCATCTTCAAGATCATCGGACCAAAACGGCTGGCCAAGGACCTCTTCCTCTACAGGTGAAGAATGGGGTTTTCCTAGAAGTATTTCCACAAGTCTATACTGCTGTTTACCATTGCATTGTGTAATATTGTGTAATATGCCAAAGGTATGAAACATACAGTTATATGTTTCTGTACAGTTAGAAAGAGAAATGCTTAGATCTCTGTGTGGGATTCTCTCATCTCATTGCCCTATTTTTGTTCTCTCCTGCTCTCTCTATCTGTCCATCAGCTCTGGCCTCTTCCCCTTGCTGTCCAATGCTGCTATGTCTGTGAAGCCAGTGCTGCTGGGCCTGTATGAGACGTATTACCTGCCTCTGGGAAAGACCCTGAAGCCCGGCCTACAGGGCCTACTGACCGGGAGTACTGCCTGGTCTGGAAGAGGGGATCAGAGTACTATGACAGGTGAGAGAGAGGGGGAGAAAGACGGCTGGAAGCAGGAAGTGAGAGACAGACATATAGACAAAGAAAGAGCTGAAAATATGCTTAAAGAGAGACACGAGCTGAAAGGAAGAAAGAGCTATGCAGATTAGGAGGATTAAAATAAGCAGACAGACAGATAGGACAGATTGAAGGACACTGAGGGAGAGAGACTGGTAGGCCGATATAAATGAACAGAGAGTCTGAACCAGTTTCAGAGTGTAAAGGTAGAGTAACGATAAAGGACACTTAGTTTCTGAAAACATCATTCATACGCGAGACACCAGAATTTACCCCCAGGTACAAACACTGACACACACACACACACACACACACACACCCGCACACACACACACACACACACACACACACACACACACACACACACACACACACACACACACACACACACACACACACACACAGCTTAGTATATCTGATGTCTGTACTGCTCCATCTTTCATGACTTTACAGATCTCTGAGAGTAGAATTACAGTAGCCTTGTCAGGTTATTGGCTCACATTTCCAGAAATCCAAACACTTATTGATCATTAATATCCAATGATCAGTATGTTGCATTGAATGAATTAATACATATGAATGCATTAATGAGTATATATGTGCATGAATACATTTACACATAATAAAATGCACAAATGTAAAATTTGATATGTTTGTCCTTGTAAAACGTGGCTACAGAAGTACCAAGTTGGTTCTCCCCCAGGGGAGTTCATATACTCTGTATTGTAATGATCAATGACCATTCTAAAAATGACCATAGTTTGAATATGAATGCAAATGTACTGCTTCCTCCCATGTACCGCTCCCTTTCCTCCGCTCCAGGACCAACACGCTGCTGGAGAAGGTGGCGTCGGCAGTGGAGCAGGCCGCCTTCTACAGCGCCCTGTGGGGCAGCATCCTGACCAGCCCGGCCGTCCGTCTGCCCGGGGTCTCCTTCGTCCTGCTGCACCTCAACCGCAAGCTCTCCATGGAGGACCAGCTCTACATCATGGGCAGTGACATCGAGCTCATGGTACGACTCTGTGCTGCTCCATATGCTAATGATGGATCAAATGCTGCATTGTTGTCCTGGGTGTTAAATGTCATGAATGCTCTTATGACCTCCTCCTACCTCCCAAAGTACAAGTATACAAATCAAACGGGACAAAGACATCCAAAAAACATACCCAAAACTAATAAATCACCCCAATATGCTAACCAGTTATTATAACATGTGCACAAGAGAGTATTATTTGCAGTAACAGGAAGCTTTGGGCATTCTTAAATAGGTCACCTCAGTAACCACAATGTCATCCTGCTGCAGGTCTTGT
>NW_024879810.1:17500-32500 GCF_900700415.2 Clupea harengus | reverse complement strand
TGTCTGTTAATGAATGCATTCCTCTGAATTTGTCTGGTTTAGTAGCACTGATTATCACAGATTATTGAATCAATGAATCAATGGCTTCTCTTCATCTCAGGAAACCCCAAACTAGTCATCAGGATGCCCCAGTGCATGCTGGGGCATTTGAGCCTACGGCCCTGTCTCTGCTGGAGTTCTGTCAGCTGGTAGACTTCCTGTTGGATATAGTGTCCCTGGTGAGTCCCCTGTCCCGGAGCGTCGATCTCTGTTTCTATGCCCCTCTCTCTCTCTCTCTCTCTCTCTCTCTCTCTCTCTCTCTCTGTCTATCGCTCTGTCTCTCTGTCTGTAGCTCTGTCTCTTGTCTTCCCTTCTAGTTTGCCGCATTTCAGATGCATTCATGCACATTTAGTCCCCAGCACCTGTGCTAATCTAGACACAACCCTGGGTAGTGATGGATCATTGTCATGATATCCTGTCTACGCCAGAATGTATGTGTCCTCCCTTTAAGTAGGGATAGCAGCGTTGTAAAGTGTAGCATAGCTTTCAATCATACTCACACCTCCTAGCACACCCAATACAGAAAGGCTTTTATTTATCAGCTGGGTATTCTAGGCAGACACCCCTCCTACAGCACCAAAGCTGATCATATGGGGTGTTACTTTTAAATAAGGCCCCATCAGGTGTGTGTACTGGTGTTGATGTCTCTAAAAGTAGACACACTTCCAATAGAAGTGTGAGAACGCTGTGCATTCTGTGTGAAGTGTGATAATTAGCCCTGCTGAATGATCCTGTATGAAATGCTCGTATACTTACATATTTCTCTGCTAAACACACTGTTTTTCCTCACTTGAGTAGTCTTGGCAATCACTGCATTGGTTTTGCTGAAAGTGTGCGTGCGTGCGTGCGTGCGTGCGTGCGTGTGTGTGTGTGCGCGTGTGTTTGCGTGCGTGTGAGTGCTGGGCAAGTGCCAAGGTTTGTGAGGTGGATCTGTTTGTGGATTCCTGCAGGCACATGAGAGAGTGAGACTGTGTGTGTGTGTGTGAGTGTGTCTGTGTCTGTGTGTGTGTGTGTGTCACTCAATCTGCCTTGAAGTGAGTTCTCTGTCCTCTGCTTTGCTTTGCCTGTCTCTACTCTGTGCTAAGTCTGTGCTCTCTCTCCTCCTTGAAGCCTACTAGAAGCATGCGGGTTATCTGCCAGGTACAGTACTCTGCTCTCTCTCTCTCCTTCACCCCCACCTGCTTCCCCCTGAGTCACAGATTCCCCTCCAGCAACCTCCAAACAAACAACGCTGTTAATGAACCACATCAATTAATTAACAAGCCAGTCAATCAGTCAGTCTCCAGGCAACCGTGCACACCTCACAGAGGCAGGAATAGCTAGCGTGCCCGGAGGCTTGAATAGGCAATGGGTGTTGCTTTCGGACTAAATGAATAAGTGAGCGCTGCCTTAGGGTGAGTCATAGAAGAGATTTCCTTTCAATTGGAAAAGTAAGGTGTGCAGATGTCACGTAGGTGATGTGTGTGTGTTCTGTTTGGATGGTGCCGAGAGAGAATTAAAGGTCTTTGTGTTTGTAGGTCTGTCTGTCTGTCTTGCATGTGCTTCTTCAAACTTTCTCAGACTCCAAAAAAAGGGAATGTATGTGACTGAAAACCCCTTCCGTTGTATTTGCTTTTTATCTATTGACTCATGTCCGTCCTGTTGTTGATTGGTTGGTAGGTATGTACTCAGTTTTTTTTAAAAGAACATATATTTGTGTATATTTCACTTTGAAAGTTTCGAATTTGAAATAAAGGAAAAGGCACTTTCAAATGTATATACAACCTCAATTTTATTTATTTTTATTTAATTATTGCTGTTTTTGCATATTTAATTTACAGAGGCAAATGTAACGTTCTCATCAGTAACACACCACATTAAAGTCATTACAGACAGGAGGCTGAGAGTCCTGGTTGTGTGACCTTGCACTACGCCCTCTGACCTTTTCCCTCTGAACCTCCTCGTGCAGGAGACATACATTGAGATCCAGACGGAGCACCTTCCCCAGCTGCTGTTGCGGATGGTGTCGGCGCTGACGGCCCACTTGCAGGCCCTGGGCCTGGGGGAGCTCACCCACTGCCTGCGCCTCTGCTCCAAGATCCTCAGCAAGGTGCAGCCGCCACTTGTCTCCCCCCTCGCCCTCCCCCATGGGTCTGCCGCCACCACCACCCCCACCTCAACCCCCACGCCCACGCCCAGCATGGCACCCCAGGACAGGGAGGACAAGCGGGTAAGGAAACCTTCTAGTGTCCCCCACAACAGTGTGAAAGTCCAGAAACAGAGCTTGTGACTCAACTGCAGATCACTTTATTCTTCACTAGTTAATATTCAAACCATTTTTCTGCAAGTCACAGTAGTAAAGACCAATGTTCAAGATGTTATGTATGCCTTATCTCTCTTAGTCTCATTGGTGAGAACCCATAACGAAGGATAAGGAGGACAAAAACACAATACTTATCTACATGTAAAGTTACAGGCATATTTTTTTGGGGGGGGAATTGTTTGTATGAGTAATACGTAGGAATTGAAGTCCATTCTCTGGTCTATTGTTCTGTCCATTCGTTTGTCACATCCATATATTTTCCCTTGATGATGAATCATGCATTTCCTGTTGCACCTACAAACAACCAAAGGCTGTAGGCCCCTAAGGACTCGGGCGGACCGTGTCCATAGTTGAATCAGTTGCTAATTTTCACAGTGTCCTGTTCTTTTCATCTCACTGAAGCAGTGGGCGCTTTCTGATGCTGTTGGCACCAGTGTACACGCTCTGTGCTGTCAGTGATCCACAGCCCCCCCCCCCCCCCCACACACACACACCCCCACTCACTATTGCAGAGTTTGTCTTTGAACCCTCACACACAGGAGAGGAACTTTCTACTTTACTTCACCATGAAATAACATGGCTCAACTTAAAACAGCCGCTGAAAGTGTCTTTGTGCGGAATGGGAAAAAAGGCCCATCTGAAGGCCCGTCTAAGCGGAGGCAAAGTGCTGTTGGTCAGCACTGTTTGTCTGCTTCTGTTCTTTTTCATTTAATCAGCTGGGAATCATGTGCTGGAATGCCATGCTCCTGTGAACATGATGTCGTGCCAGCCGCACCGCCCCCATCACCCCCAAAAAAAGAAGCTTTGCTTAGTGTCCTCTTTATTGTCCCTTGCTCTAACGTGCTGTGTGTGTGTGTGTGTGTGTGTGTGTGTGTGTGTGTGTGTGTGTGTGTGTGTGTGTGTGTGTGTGTGAGCTCGAGAGAGCGAGGTGGGGAACAGAGGCTTTGCTCCAGGCCCTGCAGGGACCGGGACTAGGTATTCTCCCTGCAGGCGGTGGCCCAGAAATGGGCACGCTCCTCCCTGATGGTTCCCCTCCACCCCCGCGCCAGTCCCCCACCTCCTAGAGCCCTGCTCCGGACTGAGTGGGCAGGATGGTCCAGGGTCAGATACCGTGTGTGGGTGTGTGTGTCTCAGTGTTTGAACCTGGGGGTTACTTTTGGTGTCTCGCGGATGAATGATGTTCCCAAAAACGAACTGACCTTTCCCCTTTCCCCTCTGAAACTGGTTCAGACTCTCTGTTCATTTATATCGTGTGTGTGTGTGTGTGTGTGTGTGTGTTTGTCAGTGTATATGTATTGTACTGTAATTGTTTTCTGGTGTGTATATGTGTATGTTCAACTGTTCTTTGTGTGCCAATATATGTGTGTGTGTGTGTGTGTGTGTGTGTGTGAGAGTTAGGTATTGTGTGCCTATGTGTTTGTGTGTCTGTGTGCATGAATGCCCATGGGTGTGAGTGTGTGAATGAGGGAGTGAAAGTCCTTATGTGAGGGAACATATTGGAGCATGCTTGTGTACGAGCACGGGAGTGTTTTATACTTGCATGTCTCCCTCTCTCCCGTTGCGCTACCTGGCCGCCTCCGTGTGTGTTTCTGGCCTCGACCCGACGTGAGGGAACAGACACAGGGACAGGCCAGAGACCCGGCCTGTGTCCCAGGGCGGGAGCAAGGGCACCAGAGGTTCGGAGGGGAGGGTAGTGCGGCGATTTGGGGCCGAGGGGACCAGAAGAGCGGGCTCCACTCGCAGCTGCGCCCCTCTCTCTCTCTGGAGGAGCCTGGAGGCCCCTATGGGTCTGCCCTCTTCATCCAAGCGGAACTTTCCCCATCTCCGCCTCCTTCTCGCATACACTCTCCCGCCCCCACACCCCAGGCTATAGCCCCACATCCTGTCCCTCCTCTGGGCTTCGCTTGGTCGGCATGCCATCTGAGCCCCCACCCCACCTCAACGTCAGTCCCCTGCAGCAGAACTGCATGCTTGGATGCCCCGGAGGTGTTTGTGTGTGTGTGTGTGTGTGTGTGTTTGTGTGTTTGTGTGTTTGTGTGTGTGTGTGTGTTTGTGTGTATTTGTGTGTGTATGGATTTGAAAGGCTGTGGGGCGTTTTGTCATGGGGTAAGGACAGGCCTGGGCTCATGTGCAGCAATGCATGCTGGGAGGCCCAGGCCCCCGACAGCTGTGCTGCTCCCTGCCTCTGTAGGTGGAGGGGGGGGTTCGGGAGGGGGGGGGGGGGGGGGGGGGGGGGGGGGGGTGGGTAGCTGTACCTTGATCTCCTTTGGGTCTCCCAACTTCTGGGGCTGAGAGGTGGGCAGTAGGCCCAGCAGAGACGAGTGTGGAGGGAGCATGTGGCAGAAGGTTCTTAAATGCAATCCCCTGTGGGTGTTGTTCTCCAGATCGCTGTTTGAGTTCTGCCTGAAGTCAAATTAAAAGCGTGTCATTTGATACGGAGGCAGCAGCTGTCACCCATCCCATCCCAGAAACACACTTGCTGACAAGATAGGGCCACAGCAAGTGACCGATGGTGTTAGCTTTACATCCGTGTCACTTATGCAGGCAGCCATCCATCCATAATATTTCATATTTACCTCACTATCTACCTTTACATAGTCTACATTCAGACCAGTATCTAATGCCCTGTCTCTCTCTGTCTCTCTCTCTGTCTCTCTCTCTTTCTTTCTTTCTTTCTTTCTTTCTTTCTTTCTTTCTCTCTCTCTTTCTTTCTCTCTCTCTTTCTTTCTCTCTCTTTCTCTCTCTCTCTCTCTCTCTCTCTCTCTCTCTCTCTCTCTCTCTCTCTCTCTCTAGTCTGTGCCGTCCTCTCTGGAGCTGCCTGGTGTGCCCGGTGAGGTCTTTGAGGACAGCAACGGTCACGGTGCCAGCAGCCGCTGCTCCGAGAACGGCTTTACCGATTTCGTCCAGTACCAGGAGGATGGCGAGCGGCCCTCCACGGGCTCCACACCATCCGCCGAGGACCCCCCCACCCCACAGCCCCCTCCCAGAGCCACGGCGGCCATCACTAAGCCCCAGGACACGCCGGTCATGCAGTGCTGTCTGGAGCAGTTCCAGCACTTCCTCTCCCGCCTCATCACTCTCTACATCACTTCCACCAACAACAACAACAACAGCAACCACGCCACCGCGGGCGTCTCGGAGACAGAGCGGCCGCCCCGACCCTCCAAAATGGACACGCTCAAGGTCGGAGTGGGCGCCGTCATGACGACGAAGCAGGAGGACGACCAGGAGTGGGGCCTGGAGCAGAGGGAGTGTATGGCGGCCTTCGCGGCCGCCTGCCAGATCTTCCTGGAGTGCTCCAGCTTCCCCATCTATATCGCCGAGGGCAACATGAAGGCCTCGCCCACCAGGGAGGAGCTGGCAGGTGAGGAGACACACCTGTGTCAGGTGAAGTGAAGGGTGATGTCATTGCAGCATGATTAGATTTTTATAGCTGCAGATTGAAGTATCATACAGATTAAGGGTTCAGTCTGTGTACATTTACAAGGCACATTCATACAGAACTTATTGTATACATTCAGATCTCATCAGGTATGTTTTCAGGACAAAAAATTGTTCAGTATTCTGGAGAGATTCTCTGAATTCATTCTATAGTAAATCATTAACCTTAGTTGTGTGTTCTATTGTTTGTCGTTGTTTGTCATGCACATATCCACCAGAGGAGGGCAGTAAGGAATTTTTGGAATTTAACCTGTGTAATGCAGCTGCACATCTTCAGAGGGCAAGCATTAGTCCCAAACCCTTCAATCCAAGGAAAAATTGGAAGGAAATATGATTAAGCTGACAATAGGTGATAAGAGTGAAATAGTTGTAGAGGCTTTCCAAAGTTTGCCTCTCTGATGTAATGTGTGTATTGGCCAGCAGATGGTGATGGCGAGCGCCCTGCGGGCTGGCTGCAGTGTCTGATGGATGCGTGCTGCGCTCCAGTGGACTTCAACATTCAGGCTGTGGCCATCTCCCTGCTTATGGACCTCGTGGGCCTCACCCAGTCCGTTGCCATGGTGACCGCTGAGCGGATAGGCAGCACTGAACCGGCCCCACCCATGAGCCCCAGTCAGGGCCGCGTTGCTGTGGTGATCAGGCCGCCCCTCACGCAAGGCATCCTGAAGTACATCGCTGAGAAGACCACGTTCTTTAAGGTGCCGTGTGTGTGTGTGTGTGTGTGTGTGTGTGTGTGTGTGTGTGTGTGTGTGTGTGTGTGTGTGTGATATTTCTTTCATGTTCTCTGCTGTCTTTTCTAAAATGTTCTGTCTTAGTCAATTCTGAATGTGCCTCTCACTGACACTTTCTTACCATCTTTTGCCCTCTTTAATGATTGCTCCAGGCTGTAGCTCTGATCCTGTGGGGGCAGTTGGGTGAGGGGACTCCCCAGCACCACCAGCGCAGTGTGGAGCTCTTCTACCAGCTGCACAACCTGGTGCCCTCTTCCAGCATCTGTGAAGACGTCATCAGCCAGCAGCTCATGCACAGGGACAAGGTGGAAACTCACACACACTCACACACTTACACTTACACTCACACTATCACACATACACACACATACACACATACATTCACACACACACACACACACACACACACACACACACACACACACACATACATACATACACACATACATTCACACACACATAAACACACACACATATACACACCTAACATTCACTCACACACATAGTACATACATACTGTACATACATACTGTACATACACGCACACACTCCATACCATATCCATACTGAAGTGTGTTTTGTGTTGTCTCAGAGGGTGCGTCTGGAGGCCCATGTGAAGTTCTCTGTGCTGTGGCACCTCACCAGAGACCTGAACGTCACCAAGTCTTCCCCCTTCAACCGCACTTTTGACAGGTAGGCCTCCACACCACTCCAGCCTCCTATTGCATCAAGGATCCAAAACAAGTGTAATAGTTTGAGTGTTTCCTTGATTGAGTGTCTCTCCCAAGATCTTAGTGGTCATAGCCTGTGATACGGAATTCAATATTTTTTTTACTTCATGTATTAAAGGGTTTTCAAAAGTTCCTTTCTCCCTCTCCTTCCTCAGGTCTCTGTATATCATGCTGGACAGTCTGAGTTACTGGGACGGTTCTGCGAGTGCTGTGGGTCGGGCTTGGCTCGACCAGGTTCTCCAACGCCACGACATCGCCCGCGTACTAGAACCCCTCTTGCTGCTCCTCCTGCACCCCAAAACCCACCGGGTCTCCATCCAGCGCGTCCAGGCCCAGAGGCACTGGGCCCAGAACTTCCCCCAGGCAGGCCCGTCAGAACCCGACCCAGACCTGTCTGAGCCCATCTTCATGAGGGACTCCGGCTTCTCCGACCGTAAGACAACAATGCTCCAAAGTTTCTGTTCTACCATTACTGAGCTAAAGGGCAAGGTTGTGTATGTGTGTCGGTACATTCCCACTGATATTTATTTTTACTTTGACACTTTCACTAGTTTACACTGATTAGATCCAGTGAAAGCCAAAGCCAGGCAGTTATACTGGAAGGACCAATACATTTTGTGTATTCCTTGAGGTTTGTACAACATTTAACCGTACATTCCTTTTCGGTCTCTGCTCTCAGACTTCAACCATGGCGACATTTTGAAGGCGGGACAGGGGCGTGTTTGTGTCCTTCCTTTGGATGACATGGAGCCCTTCAGCCTCACAGTCAACCCCCTGAGTGACAGCCTTTCCCTGCTCAGCCTGAGCAGTGAGAACCTGCAGCTGATCGGCGACTATGCCCCTCCAGACCAACAGGAGGAGCCCCAGAGTTCCGACTCCAGTGGCTCCAACCACTCCACCATCGACAACGGCAGCTTTGAAGAGCCCGAGGTGGTAGGTGGAGATGGTGCTGTGAACGGATGTGACTTCACGGGAGAACTGACCGAGAGTGCCGTGGAGGACGAGGAGTTTATTGTGGAGGAGGAAGTGTCGGTGGTGTTGACGGAGCTCCTGGAGAGGGTAGTGCAGACGCTGGAGGAGAGCTCCACAGACACCCCCTTTCCCACTGAGGCCTGGCCGCAGGCAGAAACGGACAGCACCAACTCTTCCTCCTCCACCTCCACCACTGACATCTCCACCGGCCAGAGGCTGACCAAGGGGCCCTTCCCCGCCTGCAAGCACCGCAAAACACTACCAGAGCTGGTGGCCGGAGGCACTCTGGGGTTCCTCTCCATTACCACCAACACCACTTCTGAAACCCCCACCCCTATGGCCTCCACCACCACCCCCACCCCTGCCTCCGCCCTGCCCAGGTCCGAGGACCACCGCGATGGCATCACGCGCCACAGCTCGTCCCCCTCCATCGTCATGCTCCCGGACAGCAGCGGCGGCAGCAGCGGCATCGGTGGTGTGGGTGGCGGGGGGAGCAGCGTGGGGGGGTCGTCGTCGGATCTCAGCGTCCTGCAAGCGGACGACCTGCAGGCCCGCAAGCGCAGCCACAGCAGCACGCAGCTCAGCCTGAAGGGCAAGATCATGGAGCGCCTGGCGGACAAGTCTCCGGGGGCCAAGCCCAAGGTGAAGAAGATCAAGAAGAAGGAGGAGGAGCGCAGGAGGCAGCAGCAGCAGCAGCAGCAGCAGCAGCACCAGGGAGACCGGAGCCGGCCGCCCAGCATCTTCTTCGGGGACAGCCTGGACCTCGAGAACTGGTACAGCTGCGGGGAGGGCGAGGTGTCCGAGATCGAGAGCGACGCAGGGTCACCCAGCGGGGGCGCAGTGGGAGGAGGAGCGGGGTGTGCCGGCGGGTCGAAGCCCCGGCTCTCCTCGTGCGCCTCCCCTCCCCCGCCCCGCTTCAACATCCACCCGCTGTACCAGCACGTGCTGCTGTACCTGCAGCTGTACGACTCCTCGCGCACGCTCCATGCACTCTCCGCCGTGGCCGCCATGCTGCGCGCCTCGCCGGCCGCCTTCGTCAGCGCCATCGCCACCACCAGCATCAACCACACCTACACGCCGCAGCTCTCGCTGCTGCAGAACCTGCTGGCACGCCACCGCGTCTCCGTCATGGGCAAGGACTTCTACTGCCCCATCCCGCAGCAGGACGCCCACGCCCACCCCTTCCGCGGCGCCATGTTCCTGGAGGTGGTGCTCTCGCTGTGCCTCTACTTCCTGCGCAGCTACTACGCCGCACACGTGGCCGCCACCGCCCAGGACCTGGCGGGCAACCGCGCCATGCAGCTGACCAGCGTGGAGGTGCTGACGCTGCTCTTCAGCGAGCTGGCCAAGGTGACCGGCGGCTCGGCCAAGGGCTTCGCCAGCTTCATCAGCGACGTGCTGTCCAAGTGCAAAGTGCAGAAGGTGAGTGCTGGTGCTGTGTAATAATCAGGGACTAAAACGCCCCCTACAGGTTCTCTTCAGGGGTACATCTCTCAATTGCTTTCCAAGTGTAACGCGCACAAGGTTAATGCAGACTCTAGAGAAGCTAGTTAGTAAGTTAAGTAAGTAATGCTCTTTTAGGAATGCTCTTGTTGTACCACGCTACTATAAGTGTGTAAGTCAGTGGACCCGGTGGATGTAAAAAGTGAGCAGCATTAAATGTGATGCATTGATGTGTTCGTCCGTGTCCAGACATTTGACTTTGTCTGGTCTGATTAAATAAGCTCCCTCTGGTAATTCACCTGCTGACTGATCTAGACTGTCTAGACTGTCAGGTCACAGGGTGGTATACTAATGAAATATGTACCCTCCCAGCACTGGAAGTATGGGCTACTTAACTATAAATGTCGAAATGTATACTAAAGACGTACCCTTCATGTAGTGGACGAGGAAACACACATCAGTCAAGGCGGTATAAATAAATAAATAAATAAGTATATTCCATAAGTAAGGAAGTGTAAATGTTGTGGTGTGTGTGTGTGTGTGTGTGTGTGTCAGGTGGTGCTGCACTGCCTGCTGTCCTCCATCTTCAGCGCCCAGAAGTGGCACGAGCAGCGGTGTGGTGGCGCCAACGTGTCTGCGGTGGAGGAGGGCCTGTCGGAGGACAGCGTCATCAACCTGTCCGAGGACCAGCTGGACGGCTGCAGCGCCCTGCAGTCCCAGCTGCTGCGCCTGCTCCAGAGCCTGGTGGTGCTGGAGCACCGCGTCCTTACGCCTTCCGACGACACCGCAGACGCAGGCTCCGGTGGCGTGGGTGGGGGTGTTGGAGGGGGTGGCGGGGGCGTGGGTGCCGGCGGTGGGGGTGTGGGCGCGGGGGGGTTCGAGCTGCTGGGGGTCGAGGTGGAACATGTGATCCCCCAGCAGCCCTTCACCTCGCTGCAGTACCAGCACGGGCAGCCCATCACGGCGCAGGGCATGTTCCTGTGCGCCGTCATCCGGGCCCTGCACCAGAACCACGCCTGCAAGATGCATCCGCAGTGGATCGGACTCATCAACACCACGCTGCCCTACATGGGGAAGGTGCTGCGCCGGGTGGTTGCCTCCGTCACCCTGCAGCTATGCCGTAACCTGGACAACCTCCTCCAGCAGTACCGCTACGAGACCGGCCTCACCGAAACAAGGTATCGTCAACGCAACTCCATACAACTTCATTGTGTTTATGACTGATGGTAAAATACAGATAGCAATATGGCAACATTTTTGGTACCCACATACAGTACATCCATTCATTATGTGTACATTAATATGCTTACGTTTGAGATATTTAACCAACGCTTTTGTCCAAAGTGACAAAAATGGACATGCGTAGACACATACATGTATTTACACAGCTGCAACACTAGTAGCTCTGCTGGAAGCGGAGCCTCAACAATACCGTGTACCTTTGATATGTTGTGTATCTTCACGTGGGATATGTGTCCATCTGCAAACATTGCCACTAGATGGCACTGTAAGACTGCATTTAGGGCTGCCACCTTCTGTAAACATTTGGAGTCAAAAAACAGATGGATGAATGCACACATTATGCATATATTCTGCCATGCAGTAATAATGCATGACTGCGCCTGTGTGTGTGTTTTTCTAAATGTGGTGTTTGTGTGTGTGTGTGTGTGTCTGTGTCTGTGTGTGTGCTGACATGTTTATGAATGATTGGGTTGAATGCATATGTTGTGTGTGTGTGTGTGATGTGCAGACCCCAGTGGATGGCTTCCTGCATTCCTCCTGACCTGATTCTCACAGTTCTGGAGGGAGTAACAGCCATCATCCACTACTGCCTGCTGGACCCAACCTCCCAGTATCACCAGGTGGGGGCGCCAGACAGCTGCTGAATAACCCTTCAGTACTACACTACACCTCATAGTCATTATGGTTTCAGTGCAAACATTTAATACCAAATGCTTGGCTCTTTTTCTGGCCTGTCTTTATGATCTATATATAGTTTAATGTAGTCTAGATTTTAGCTTCCTGCTTCTTTTGTGACTTCCTGATGACTGACTAGTTTCCGTATGTGTGCGCATCTCCTGTGTGTGTGTGTGTGTGTCTGTGTGTAATCCTGTGTGGTGTGTGTGCATGTCCTTTAGCTCCAGGTGAGTGTGGACCAGAAGCACCTGGCAGAGGCGCGTGCAGGCATCCTGTCCATCCTGCACACCATCATGACGTCGGTGACGCTGCTGTGGAGCATTCTCTACCTGGTGGACAACTCCGACCGCCCCGCCACCGCCTCCGCTTGCTTCAGCTCCAACATCAACCTCGGCTCCACCAAGGTAACACAACACACACACACACACATACACACGTATCCTGGGATTTGATGCTTGGGTGGTTTGTTTGACCTGGTGGTTTGTTATGATCTTTTGCTCTCTGGCGCCCCCTCTGTGGTGGCAGAACTTGCGGCAGCAGATCCTGGAGCTGCTTGGGCCCATCTCCATGAACCACGGGGCCCACTTCATGGCGGCCATCGCCTACGTGTGGAACGAGAGGAAACAGGTCAAGAGCTCTGCCAGGAACAAGGTACACCCCTGCTGTTACTACTGACATTGTACCTATGTGTGTGTGCCTGTGTCTGTGCGTGTGTGTGTGAATATCTGTGTGTACATGCATGTGTTTAACCTGCTAACCTTTAAAGTTCAACTCAGTGTGCTTATCTAACTGTGTGTGTGTGTGTGTATATTTGTGAAGACGTGTGTGTGATGAACTGTGTTTGCAACCTACTTGTTTAACCGTACGTATATGTGTTAATCGTGTGTGTGTGTATGTGTGTTTCTCTGTGAAACTGTGTATGTGTGTATGCATATTTATGTACGTACATACACGTGTTGATTTGTTTCAATGCATTTGTGTGTGTGTGTGTGTGTGTGTGTTTGCAGGTGATCCCCTCGGCGTGTGAGGAGCAGCTGCTGCTGGTGGAGCTGGTGCGGTCGGTGAGCGCCATGCGGACGGAGACGGTCATCCAGACGGTCAAGGAGGTGCTCAAGCAGCCGCCCGCCATCGCCAAGGAGAAGGTAGCCTGGCCCAGCTGCACTGCTCTTAATGCTCTTACCACAACACTGTTCTCATGCCCCTTTACTCTCTATGTCTCCTCACTCATTTAGTGATCTGTACCTAACTTGCAAGTGGCTTTGGATTAAAGCATCTGCCTAATGACTAAATGTAAAGACCTCCTGTGATACAATGGCCTGGGAACTTTATCCATGTAATTATGCACCCTCTCAGCCTTTGGCTTTTGTCCAGCTCCAACATTAACTGCAGTCTAATTAATTTTGTATTCTTCATGCTGGAGATAGAAGGTCCCAGCCCTTTGATAGGGTTAAGGAAGGCTTCCTCTGGAGCGTTTCAGGCACAATCTCTCATGTAATTCAGGCAGAAGCTTCCTTTCATTGCCCTAATGATTTAATAGACATATGCAGGGAGGTCCAGATGATTTTAAATGAAGGTAACAGATACGCTCCATAGCCTTGAGTAGTCTCTCCACTCTAGTCATAGTTCAAATCTACACATAGAGATCCAAACAGAACTTTGGATTTTGTTTTAAACAAATACAGCAAAGGGATGTAATCTTTGTAGCATCTAGCAGAAGACTAATGCATGTTCAAATTCAGATGTTTTTGTGTGATGATGTGACCTTTGTTTGTTGACCCGACTCTCCTCTCACCACAGAAACATCTCTCTCTTGAAGTCTGCATGCTCCAGTTCTTCTACGCCTATGTGCAGAGGTAAGCAGCACCACAGACTTCAGTGTGTCCACCTGCACCCAAACTAGTGTGTGTGTGTGTGTGTGTGTGTGTGTGTGTGTGTGTGTGTGTGTGTGTGTGTGATCTGTCTGTGTGTGTGACATCTGTCTGTGTGTGTGACATCTGTCTGTGTGTCCTGCAGGATCCCTGTGTCCAGTCTGGTGGACAGCTGGCCGTCTCTTTTGGCGCTCCTGAAGGACTCTGTGCAGCTGGGTCTGCCTGCTCCAGGACAGTTCCTCATCCTGGGGTCAGTGCCCTCACTCTCTCAGTGCTCTCAGTGTGGTGTTCTCTAACTGAAGAATATGTCTGAGAACATGTGTCATAAATGCACCTCAACCCCCTTTTCAGGATACTAGTACTCGTTTTGTAAATGCACTTGTGCAACCACTAGCACGAGGAATGCCTGGGTAATGTGTGTGTGATATGAGTGAAACTGGTGCTGAGTCTGCTGCCTTGCTGTCTCTAGTGTCTTGAATGAGTTCATCCTGAAGAACCCCAACCTGGAGAGCAAGAAGGACCAGCGGGAACTGCAGGTGAGTGGACAGCTGCCAGGGGGAACCTGTCCCCTTACCTTTGATCTTACCCTTGAAAATAAAATGGGCTTTCCCTATTTAAACTCAACATGTATGAAAAGATAGTGAAATGAAATTTGAGCTCGATATGTTATGAAAAGGTAGTGAAATGAAATTTGAGCTCGATATGCTATGAAAAGGTAGTGAAATGAAATTTGAGCTCGATATGCTATGAAAAGATAGTGAAATGTCCTCACCACAACCCCAGTCTCCACTCTTCCCTTCCCTCTGATTTTGAATAAAGAGGGGCTTTCCCTGTTTTACTAAAGGGAGAGAGGGGTCAGTGCTACAGCGGCTACGTGTGTAAACTATGGTGTCTAAGGGACACAACTGAAGTGCTGTCTGTCAGTCAGAGCTCTCCCTAACCATGTGATCCAGTCTATCTTAACGCCTTTTTAAACTCAATAAGAATGCCCCCTCCTATTGAATACTGACCAGGGCAGGAGATCCATGTCCATCATCTCCATCATAATGTATATCACATGCTTCTCACAGTTTCGTAATGATGTGCTTTGCTTGTGGTCCTTTTATCATGCTATGTTAAAATATTTAAAAGTTTTTCTATTATGCTTATGTTATCTAATTTTTATTTGATTGTATTATTATAGTTAGTTTCTAATATGTTGGCACTCTTGAGATTCTTCTGAATGAAGAGTGCGTTACAAATAAAATGAATTATTATTATTTTTATTATTATTGCCCTAGCATGTCATCCAATACTTTGGGTGAATAGTATTTAAGCATTTCTGATGCTGTGTTCAGGATGTGACTCATAAGATTGTGGAGGCCATCGGGACGATTGCCGGCTCGTCCCTGGAGCAGACCACCTGGCTCAGGAGGAACCTGGAGGTCAAACCCTCACCCCAGATTGTAGTGGATGGGACCACCCTGGAGCCTGATGTGGAAGGTGTGTGTTTTTTGCCCTTGCCTGTATACGATATGTTATAATGTGCACTGTATTAGTGTGTGCATGGTCTTCGT
>NW_024879810.1:0-12500 GCF_900700415.2 Clupea harengus | reverse complement strand
CCGGCCTGGAGACGACGTACTCAGGGGGCAACGGCTTCTCTACCTCCTACAACAGCCAGCGCTGGCTCAACCTCTACCTGTCTGCCTGCAAGCTGCTGGACCTTGCCCTTGCCCTGCCCTCAGAGAGCCTCCCGCAGTTCCAGATGTGTGTAACTCACACACACACACACAGACGACACACACACAGACGACACACAGACACAGAAACCATAATTTGACTCAAGGTTAATCAGAAGAGCATCCAGCCAAGAGCGGTCTTTCTGCTTGTGGATTAGACACGCCTGAGAGAGTTTATCCCCACGCATTGACTGGTCAAACAGCAGCAGTGGCGTTGCTCAGTGGATTAGTCCTGTTTCAGGACCTTGGGCAGCTCCACTCACCCAATGTGGAGCTTACCTCTGTGCTGCCAAGGGGCTTTTTTAGATGTTGGCGCTGCTTTATTTACTTATCGTGTCTGATGCTTTTAACTCTTTTGTCTGTGTGCGTGTCTGCGTCTGTGTGTGTGTGTGTGTGTGTGTGTGTGTGTGTGTGTGTGTGTGTGTGTGTGTGTGTGTGCGCGTGTTTCTATCTGCTCCACAGGTACCGCTGGGCCTTTGTCCCTGAGGCGTCGGACGACTCGGGGCTGGAGGTGCGGAGACAGGGTACACACCAGAGGGAGTTTAAGCCTTACGTGTTGCGACTGGCCAAACTACTGAGGAAACGAGCTAAGGTGATCCTGGACTGCCGTGCAGCAAAATCAAGTCCATGTAATTCATAAGACCCTTATACACACGCCGCTAAAGCCCCTGGCATGTCAGTGTATCATGTATATATTAGCGCCATGGTCCTTCTAACACATTGGACGGAAACATGGAAGCATATGGAGAAAATTATTGCATTTGAAAGACTGGTAATGGAATGAAAGGGGAATAAATATCAGTGAGATTTATTTCAATGTTTGCATTCTAGGAGCTGATCTTATTTTTCCCATCAGCCTCTCTAATCATCACTCACTGGGGTTTCTTTCTTTCTGTTCCCCCGTGCAGAAGAACCCGGAGGAGGACTGTTCCACTCGCACGCTGACGTGGGAGCCGGGCCACCTGATGCTGACGCTGTACGTGATCCGCAGCATGGAGCAGCTCCTCCCCTTCTTCAACCTGCTCAGCCAGGTGTTCAACAGCAAGGCCGGCAGCCGCTACGGCCCCAGCCACGGCCCCGCCTCCAGCGACAGCCCCTTCTCCGGCAAGGACGGCAAGCTCGAGAGCCAGAAGGTCTTCTGGAGCCGCGCGCGGCAGAACATCGAGGAGATGGTGGAGAAGGACTTTCTGGAGGGCCTGATCAAGACGTGACCGGACGTGACATGACCTGACATGACTTCACCACTAAACAAAAGGGACTCTTTCAGAACATAATAAGGGACAAGCTGTACAGATTATTCAAACCTCAGACTGGGGAAAAAAGGACAACAAGGAGAGTGATTTCAAAATCAAAATAATGATCAAATAAAGTTTGTAAATTTTTTTTGTTTTGTATTTATAATGAATTTGTTCCTTTTTTATTTCCAGAAGCGACCCTATTTAACTTAAATGACTTTGTTTCTACATTGTGGAGCTGCTTTGACTACACTGAACTTGAGAGATCTGTGAGCCCCAAGGGGCTGTGAAGTTTCTGTGTGCCATTCCATATTGACGTGATGTATTCAATTATGAACAAACCAATATTTCATGAAAACATACACAGGAATCATTAACATTTCAGTATGCATCCAGTAACATAGACAGTAGCCTGATGATCCTGCCACGGAACTGCACATAATTTATGGAAACACAGCATATCATTCCTAACCAAATATCGTTGATAACGCATTTCAGTGTCTGAATTTATCAATGTTGCAATATATTTTTGCTGTAGAGGGTTCTATATCTTCAGGGAGCATGGGAAGAGAAGGAGGGAGGAAATTCTGATTGAGAAACTCATGGGAAAATACAGACCCTTTAGGTTCTCTGATCAGTTCATCAGGTCACAATGCTGACACGTTTTTGATGTATGTTGAAAGAAATCTTGTGTGGCTTGGAATAAAATAATAAAAAAAAAAACGTTTATAATGGGTGGTTATATTGGATATTTTGCTTTGGGGACCAGGGGTGGGTTAATTGGAGGTAGTCCATATGTTCTCTGTTCTAAAGATTGAGAACACGTTCATGTGTAATCCAGAAGGGTCTGGTCTTGGGACACTAGTGGTTATCAGTTCCACACATACTGAATGATGTGGGGTCCTGAACACAAAAACTGGACTCCAATGATTTCAAGATCTTTTAATGGGTTGCGCACGTAGGGTCTAAGAGGAGTAATCTCTTAACATGGATATTTCACATTTCTGGATAGCATACAGCATTGTCTTCTGTCTGTCATATAAGTCTTAACATAAAAAATGTATGAAAGAAAATCCAAAGGCCCTTCAATAGATTGAACAGGTGCGGTCTAAGATGGGCAATAGGCTTAACATTATGGATATTTCACTTTACTGGACAGGGTACAACTTGGGTCATACTCAAATAATGTGCACATATTTGCAGTAGGCTTAACAGAGAGCATGTATTTGTGCGCCTTCCTGAAAAGAACTACAAGACATGATGGCTACTGCTTCCATTTACAGTTTTTTATTATTTTATTGATAAAATCCAGATAGCCTTTAATAGAACCAAGACTGAATAATTGACTCTCGAACACACTGACTGTAGCTTTTCTTTCTCTCACAATTTGAAGAAACATTGTGTGTTTTACTTCGTTTGTGTTTTGGATAAAGTTGCGAAACATGGTTGAGAATTGCATAACAGACCAAGTTTAGCCTCATACATCGCCCAATGTCACTATTTGCTGATATTGGAGTAGTTTGGGAGTGGCGGTTGTTTTCTCTTTTTTCAGGTTAGTGGGTCTGCAGCGGCATCCTTTCGGAGAGAACGGGGATGCTACCGGTCATTAATGACGTGTCACCTGACTCGGATGAGTGGGAGGAGTGCTATGGTAAATAAATAAATAAATAAATACATACATAGCTATATCCAGGGAACGCAAATTCACCAAATCACCATCTTCCATCTCCTTAGTTTCAGGCGTAGCCTGTCGTTAAAGAGTGGAAAAGGGGTGAGAGGAAAAGCAAGCTATTGCTTTTTTAAATACCCGGAGATGAAGAGGATAAACAGGAATTTGACCTCTCAGGCAATGCTGTGCTGAAAACTGGGTTCGTCGTGGAGGTTTAATCCTTGAACGGGAGGAGAGAAGGACATCGACTGGTCCAGCATCCCATAGCCAGCCGTCATTTTCTAAACAGGCTAGGCAACGAATAGCCCATCTACGCTTGGCTAGATATATCGTGACAGCTTCTCAAAGCGAATATCTTACATCCCAAGCTTTCTTTTGACAGCATCCAATGAAGCCTACAAAAACGATTTGTAGAGCACCGTTTTAGAGAACATCGGCCCCACAACGCTTTAGGACCGCTAAATCGTCGCATTGCTGTCAACGAATGATATTTTGAAGTAGAGTAGTACAAATCAGCTTTTGATATATTTTGATACATTTTGTGGGTTATTGCAAAGGCTTTGGGTCATACACGCGCTTAGTGTCAGCCGGAACCGTAGATGGAAAGAACGTTGCAGCCTTGCTTGTTTTTGCACGTCGAAGCCTTATCCACCTGCTCGTTTAGTTCCAGGTTTAAATACATCATTTAAAACGTATTGATCTTGGCTTTATCGCAAACCTCCTCAAGGACGCCGTCGGGGAGGACCTTGAGAGCAAGTTCTGGAATATACGTTATTGAAGAGGGATAACAGCTTAATTTCTTGAGCTTCGACGTTCCGGTGAGAAGATGTCGGGGCAGACTCTGACGGATCGCATCGCAGCGGCGCAGTACAGCTTAACGGGGTCGGAGGTGTCCCGTGCTGTCTGCAAAGCTACCACTCACGAGCAGACGGCTCCTAAGAAGAAAACACCTGGAATGTAAGTGTTCCGTGGGTTGGGCCACTTGCAAAACAAACACTGTGTATGTGTGTGTGTGAAAGAGCGATAGAGAACGAGGGACAGGCCAAATGACTGTAAACGGTGTGTGTGTGTGGATTTCTTCATCCAGCAGTTTCGTTCAACATACACATAAACCCTAACACACATATGCGCGCAAACATTAAGAGGACACTCAGTCACTTACAGTTTATTTGATCTATTAGAGAGGAACACCATCATTCAGAACAGTTGTGTAAATTAAACCTTGCCAAACGCCAAGTCCTTTGTGCCCTTTCTTGGCCTGTTGTGTAGATGCGAGGGAGGTGGAGACACTACTTAATAGCAGCTCCTAATGGAACAGCTCTGGTCCACATCAGGGCTAGCTCTGTCTCAGAGACAGTCATGAGTAGCCTACTGCTCTGGACCTTGTAGGGTAGGGAACATGGCCGCCCTCAAGTCCCTGGTGATAGGGATAGGGCCAAGTGGAGCCTGTTGGACTGGGGGGGGGGGGGGCTGGGGAGAGGCGGGACCCCTTAAGCTGGTCCTCCCATGTTGGAGATTAGCACTTATCCATTGTTCTCAATGGAAA
Source organism: Clupea harengus (assembly GCF_900700415.2). Classification (NCBI taxonomy): domain Eukaryota; kingdom Metazoa; phylum Chordata; class Actinopteri; order Clupeiformes; family Clupeidae; genus Clupea; species Clupea harengus. Next base: position 7,933 of record NW_024879810.1, on the reverse strand, counting down.
CTTTCACTCAACATCAAAACATCCACCCCCCTCCCTTCTCTCTAACTGTACATGACAGTCTTTTAAAATAGGTCATGGCAGATTAGTTCACCTTCACCACAACTGTGTAGCTGAATGAACGCATTGCCTTGACAACTGAAGCCACTATCATGCTAGAAGAAGGTCAAGATCAAATTATTATTTTTGAACAACAGTTAAACACTTATTTCATTTGTTTATGCAAAGCTGGATTGATTAAGAACGGTGTTATTACTGGCATTTCCATAGCTCATACCATCATATCTGAGTCTAATGTTTACCAGCAGGGAGGGAAAAAATCATTATGAGGCTTATGTTGCACTCAGAGCCCTTTAGGCCATTCGCCAGGCATCACTAAACACCCCGCTGCAACACCAGAAGCATAGGCTGGCAATGTTCAGGAAGTGGCAGACCAGCGCAGTCTACCTGCAAATGAGGTGGAACGGTGGGTCAGGGGTGCCTGAGGGGAGCACACCAGGCTGTCCGAGGCTGATCAATAATGTATTCATAATATACAGCCAGACACATCTTAGTTATGTGGTCAAAGGGTAGTGCACCACATGGTTAGTAAAAGGACCAGTAGAATACCTTTGCTAGTAGCTAGTGATGCAGTGCTGCACAGGCGCTTTCAAACACGGTAGCTACCGGTATTATGGGTGAATAGCCTTGAAAAACCCAACCCCAGATCTCGTTATGGTTGGAATTACCAAGAATGCATAGCATTCACCTGCCTTCTTTCTCCATTCTCTTCATTCAGTCTCTTGTGTAAACGTACATTGACACATTTGTTACACGTCCTTGTGACAGTAACCGTGTCCTTATTTTGAAAAGCATAGATTAGAATCTTACATGTTATGGGCTTCTTGAGTGAGGAATAGTTTTGTTACCTTGTTTTATACATTAGGTTTGCATTATAAACATTTGCCCTTTCCCTTTTGAGGAAACACAAAGTCTCTCATTATTGTGGAGCTGCCTTGTGTCAGTCTAGTAAAGGCTAGCAAATCAATGCCTTCCAAACAGGCCTCATCAGCATCATAAAAGGGAATGTTTGTGCAGGTGGCCCAGAATGCCAGTCGTGCCCCACCATTTCCTGTCTCTAGGGACTTGGAGTAATCAGCCCGTGTCAATTAGACCAAATGGCTGCTGCTTGGCACTGCACTGTGTGTCTCTGCTTGGAAGTCAACATCTTCTGGGTTCCACTTAAACATTTTCCGTTGCGGCTTTTTTTAATATTCCATTATGCTAACTGAAACGCAGAGAGCCAAGTGCTGCTTGATCTGTGTTCTCCTTGACTTTCTATTATCTCACTTCATTTTAAAAATTGAGACAGGAAAAGGATCGGAGTCCTTTCCTACTTCCCTTCTGCCCCTCCCACTCAGTGTCTGAGTACAGTGTGTGTGTGTGTCAACGGTCTTTACAATATTGCTGAAACTGCTGGCGCAGCATCCTCCGTCACTGGAGTCTGACGTGACTGTGGCGTCGTGCTGATGTCACCCCTGGCATTAGGCTTTGATTGATGGGGCCTCCGGGCTTCCATCAGAACGTCCGCCTTTGATGTACTTTGGGTCAGCGGGTTGCTGTCCAGTCACAGCCAATCACTGTCTCCCTCTGGGTAATCAATAGGGGTTTAACTGAGCCTATCCTAAGAAGAAGAAAAAAAAAGGCAAGATTTAAGAATACATTTATTTTAAGCTCAGCAGCATATCTCTGCTAATCAGCAACACTATCAGTGAAGAGTGGCAAGTTACCATCAAGGACTAAATTGTTAAAGAGATCACTTGACAGAGAAGTTTGTCAGAGGAGAGATATTGAACTGGAAAATGTTTTAGAACTTGGTGTGTGCACCAAGCAAAATATAATATAGATTAGATAGAGATTTGCAAATTTAACTCTGTAATTTACAGTTTTAAAAATCTGTGCATGTGCTTTGAATGCGTGTCAGGGAAATTAGATTTTTTTCTGTTACTATTCTCTTCTCATCAGATGTCATGCCTTACATAGGACAATAGCCGACTTTGTCTCCACTACCAATCTCCTTTGGTTCCCAACCACTACCAGGTTCCCTCTTTCTAGACTCCAATAGAATGTGAGAGAAAATGGGCCCTTCAGAGGAACTCAGCTTGGGTCTTTGCTGTAATGTGAGTTTCTTGTGCAGTAGCAACTATATTATCTTCTGCGTGCTACGTCTGTAAATCTTCAAGATATTCGTATTGACTCTGATAGAGATCTTGAAATATTTTCGTTTGACAAGCAGGCTAGTAGCTATGTAAGGAAGAGTGACATTTATATACTCAGGCAGAAAGACTGAGAGAGAGAGAGAGGGAGAAGAAAGGAAGAGGGAGCAATAGGAAGAGAGAGAGGTAGAGGATGGGTGTATATGAGAGAAAGATTGACAGACAGAGATGGAGAAATAGAGAGATCTGACAACTTACAGTACTGTGCAAAAGGCATTCGGCATTAGTGTGTCAATGGGCAATATCACCTAGTGAAATAGTTTTAGGTATTTACACTGAATGTTGCTAATTAATAAGTAAAAACTATTCATGTCATTTTGAAAGCACTTTACAGTACAGTTTCAAACGTGTCTAAAACTTTTGCACAGTACTGTACATCTTCACCAGAGCGTAGAGCCTCTCCTCTCCGTCTCAGACATCTGACTCCAGACTCCGGGTCCCTGAGGTGTACTGGAGTGGATTCATGCTGAGAGAGGCTACACCAGGTCACTGGGGTCACACAACCCAGTTTTATATGTGACGGAGATTGCTCTAGTCTATTGCATCCTGCCACATCTGTCATGTCTACATTATGTACTCTAGCTTCAGTTGCTGTTTGTTTTGTTTATATTTGTACATGATTTTTTGCTTCCTGCTTTATAAAAAGTGTATAAAAAGGGGATTTAATTATCAACAGAGTTGCATGAACATCAGATGAACTTCTAGGAAATACGCAATACAGATTTTTTTACGATAATCCTAGAAGCCTTCAGAAAGCTCAGAAAACTCAGAAAGCTAAAGATTCTTCATATAATCTTTTCCATATAAAGAATCATTTGGTAACGGATGAGCTCTTCATGACTGATGACATGACATCCTTGCTTTGTAGTGCCACATGCTTCTGTTTGTCCCTGCCCCTCACCTGATCACAATGATTTCCTTAACTGTTACTTCCTGTTTGCTGCTGTGCCTGCTTCCTGACCCTGTTTCATGCTGCTTGTGAAACTGCTAATCTGACTCTATAAATTCTGACCTGAATCCTGCCTGAGGTTTTGGGATTATTCTGCCCGTGTTTCCTGATTTCTTTGATTCATTCTCTTTTGACTTCTCAGACCACTTAGAAGATTTGATTATTTGACTGGAACATTGATTACTGTTTGCAAATAAATCTTGATTTCACTTCATCTGGTGTGCAAATGGGTCTTTGTCGGTGAGATCTAACAGGAATCATCTGGGAATGGTGCTTCATGGGTATACTGCCCTGCCCTCCCCTGCTAATAGCAGGTGGTGTATCATCTCTTCAGAATTACATAGGCTACCACTGAGAGGCTACTGAAGCGTGTTACATTTCATCCCTCATAAGAGCTCCTGCCCGAGCAGCTCCCTAATGGAGAATCATCACTAGTAATGAGCAGTGCTCCTTCAGAAGCTCAGAGAGCTAGCGGACTGTGACCATCCCCAGCCCCCAGCCTATGTGTCTCTGTGGGGGAGAGGAAGATGTCCCCCACTGATCAACCTGTGTGTGTGTGTGTGTGTGTGTGTGTGTGTGTGTGTTTGCGTGTGCGTGTGCGTGTGTGTGTGTGTGTGTGGGTGTGTGTGTGTGTGTGTGTGTGTGTGTGTGCATGTGTGTGCAGAGAGAGTGTGCTATTCTCCAGAGATGGGGAAAGAAATTGAGTTTTGTGAGAACTGAAATGTTTAGTGGTGACGAGGGCAATGGCAATGAGCTGATAGTCTGTATGTTAAATACATCACATAAATCAATGGGTCTGAGAGTGGTGGTGTGAACAATAATTAGGCCATAGTTGGGACTGAAGAAGTCTTGCTCAGAATGGTTGGAGGATGTTGGAACTCAAAAATGCTCTACAGCCCTATCTTGGGATGTTGAAATTTTGTGGCACTTGTTACAGAATATGCCAGATGCTCTCGAGAGTCATTTTGGCATCTAGTGCCTGTGAGATGAGACGGATCTATTGTGTTCTGTGAAGAATGACGACTTCTTCTTCTCTCCCAGCTGTCTTCTTTGTTCCAGCAGTGCAAGTAGCTGCTATAGATTTAGCATCCTATTTTTTTTTCTGTACATCATCTGTTTTTCTGCCTTTCCCTGATCTGTCAGAACCTAGTAATGTTTTGGTCAAGTTTTTACAAGTTACAAGTCTTTTATTGTCAGATGCACAGAATGACACAGGGTCAGACTGGGCACTGAAATTCTTAGGACAAGGCACCACACAACAACCTACCATAGCATAACATAGCAAACATAATATAACATAACATAACATTACATACACTCTGTACAAGTACTCTTTTCTAAATAGCAGTGAACTGTAGATCTGAACTGTAGATCTGCTCCAGCTGCATCTGCTATCCCGGAACACATGATAGACATGCTTCACATATGAAAGGAGAGGGTGGGGCATCATTTACATTGTACAACGTCCTTAATAGGACTATACATGGCTAACAACATTAGCGCTAACAGTTAACCTGCAGTGGTTGTTAACTACACTAAATGCTAGACTAAGCCAGCTCTGTGCAGTTCTTATTAGGACTCGACATGGCTAACAGTTAGCCTACAGTGGTTGTTAACCAAATGCAAATTCTTATGTGCTGATATACACAAACACACATGCATACACATTGCACTCTCTCTTTCTCTTTACACTTTGCTTCACACATACATTTCATATCCTTCCTGAGGGTGTCATGGAAAAGTGACAGCAGGATGTGTGTGTGTGTGTGTTGTGTGTGTGTGTGTGTGTGTGTGTGTGTGTGTGTGTGTGTGTGTGTGTGTGTGTGTGTTGTGATTATTTGATGAATATTTTACCACCAGTAATTACTGCCTGACTCACAGTGTTGTCTTGATGACAGACACGCTGTCTCTCACTGCTTCTGCTTTGTATGAGTGTGTATCTGTGTATGTGTATGTGTGTGTGTGTATGTATGTGTATGTATGTGTGTGTCTGTGTGTGAATCCCCACAAGGTTGATGTCTTGCGTGAGGTTAATGTGTAATGGTTTAAAAGAGTATTTGTGTGGGTGGCAGTGAGACCTTGGTAATTGGTATTGTATGAGGTGTAATTGAGGGTGCGTATCATTTATTATTTGTGTCTAGCTATGTGTGTGAGTGTGTGTAGGTTATGCTCTCCTGGCTCCATACTGGTAGTGTTTTTAGTGGGTTGTTTTGGACATGCAGAAAGAGGTTCCCTTTGTGTTAGTACCGACGGGAGTCCTGTTTGTGTTTGAAAGGCTTGAGATTATAAAAGGATTATCTGATGTCATCCAGCCTTTTAAATTCAAAGTCCTTCCGGCTGCTTCAAATGAAGGTGGTTTGCAGTCGCACAAAGACACAGCAGTGTGTGGAACTCTCATTTCTCTCTCTCTCTCTCATCTCTCTCTCTCTCTCTCTCTCTCTCTCTCTCTCTCTCTCTCTCTCTCTCTGTATGTGTGTGTGTGTTTATGCAGAGTAGAAATAGAGAATTGGAGATTGAATTTCGAAATTTAGGAACAGAGGTGGAGATTTATTGTGACTGTGCAGATTATATGGTATAAGGAAAGGGACACGTAGCAGGTAAATCATAGGAATGATGTGAGCATTTGAATCTCCCCCTGAACCATCCATTTAGCCAAGAGCCCAGACACAGGATGCAGCTCAGTCTTGTGGAGTTGTGGGAGTTAATCTCTGTGTGCGTGTATGTGTATGTTTAGATTTAGATTATATTTCCTTTTGTTGTCAATTTTGTATATTTTCATACCAAAACACGAAATAACATTTCTCCTAAAGAAAGTTTAAAGAGTTTAAAAACTGTGCAAAAAAAGGCAAGATGTAAGATCTCAATGAAAAAATGGACAGTAGTTGGCGTATTCCTGTCACCCTAGCTTCCCATGAGAAAGTACCTCCCTGATACATTGACATACACTGACACACACACACACACACAAACACATTTCAGAAATGTGAGGACATATACGTACATACATTCTCTCTCTATATATATATAGAGAGAGAAACAGAGCAGTTTGTGTATTCCTGTCACCTTAGCTTCCCTTGAGAAAGTCAACACATCTCTGATATCATGTAGCTCCCCAGAATGACACCGCACCTCTGCCAGCCTGGCTGAGCGCTGCTAAGGAGCTTCAGCACCACGGACAGGGATGAGCCCTTCTGCTGCTGCCTAGGTTTGGTACGAGCCTCGCTCCTCGATGTCCCTGGCAACCACACTCGCGTTGCCTTGGCCCACCCTCTCTTGTCCTTTTCTCGCTTTTCTCTCTCCTCACTGCTGCCAAGGTCACGGTGCCCTTGTATTCTGAGTTTCACTCACTATCGTCCTCTCTCTCACACTCTTTCTCACTTTCTCTCTCTCTCTCGTGCACACATAAACGCACACACACTCAAGCACTTTTCAGGCAGCGAGATCAGCCCTCCTTTTCACACAAACATCATGCTGGTTGTTGACCTCTGAGAAGCCTTTGGTTAGCTGGTGACAGGGAGGGGGTGGAGGGGAGGGGTGTAGTGGCTCACGGGCACAAAGGACTTTAGTAACTACCGCACCTCACATACAGTATGTACACACTCACTCACACACTCGCATCTATACACACTCATGTACACACTCACCTTATATACACACTCCCATATATTCACACTCATGCACATAATCATATATATACACTCTCGCACACTCACATATATACACAATCACATACACACATACTGGTCAACTACACTGCATTTATCCCTTCCACAAGCACAAATGCACTCCACACACACACACACACGCACGAACGCACGCACACACAAACACACACTCACACAATCAGATATTGCTGATATGTTTGCTAGAATAACCAAGAAAATACAGCTGATTGACAGTTTCCCCTTGGCAACACTCACATCCCATAATTAACCATCTGTGTAAAATGGTGGTTGCTAACCACAGGCTGCTCAGGCTATTAGCTAACACATCCCCCAGTTACACACACACACACACACACACACACACACTCTCTCCCGATCTTACTGCTCTGATCCTGGTTGTGTCCTCGGTCCCCACGAGCGGATGTGTGTTTTGTGGGGATGAGTGATGTCGGCTGTGGCCTGTGTGTTTATAATGCAGAGGGAGCCGGTGGTTCCTGTCTAATCAGCCGACTCCACTGCTGCGATCGCCAGGGACAGATCAGAGACCCAGGGGGACCCAGATTAGGCAAACAGAGAAGGGTGGCAGTGAGAGAGAGAGTACAAGTGTGTGTGTGTGTATCCATACGTGTGTGTGTGTGTGTGTGTGTGTGTATCTTTTTGTGTGTGTGCATGCCTTTGTGTGTGTTTGTTTGTTTGTTTATGAATGCACCCATGTGTGTTTATGACTATGTTTGTCTCTTTCCCTTTCTCTCTGTGTGTGTAAATATAAGTGTGTTTGTGTATGTGTGTGTGTGTGTGTGTGTGTGTGTAGGGTGATCTGTGTAGATGTGGTCTATGTGTGTAGTGATGAAGCAGTGAGTGGTTACACAGCATACTCTTATTACAGAAGCTATGGTTTGATCAGGAAATTATCTCATACATACCAGTAAATGCCACTGAAAGAGCTGTAATAATCTTCCAGAATCCATGAGGTGGCTAGCGTCTAGTCAGTCTGGAGGTTGCTTTTTCTGAATGTGCGATGGGTCGGCTGTGTTGAAGGTGCGAGGTCCACGGCTTTGGTGAATGGG